>NW_026111547.1:182500-192500 GCF_024679095.1 Eriocheir sinensis | reverse complement strand
AAAAAATAACATAATGGAAGAAAACGAATGAGGGAAAAAGGAAAATAGCGGAGAGAGAAATAGATTAGATAGAGGAAGGAAACATGGAAACATGGAAATGCAGGCAACAGAAAGCCTATTGGCTCATTACGAGGTCGCCCGCTTGGGTGATTTAATCTGCTCGACCTCCACTTGGGGCTTGGTGAGCAGATGAAAGCACCTCGATATTGAGGAGCAGATGGAAGCCCCTCGTTATTCAGTTTACTCCTGACGCAGCGAAATGACGGTCGATTCTATATTTGAAGGAGTTGATGGTATTCGCATTTACTACTTCTGAGGGAAGATTGTTCCAGTGGCGGATGACTCGGTTTGAAAAGAAACTCCTTCCAATGTCTGTGTTACATCGACTCGACTGAATGGGTAAACCGTTATTTCTAGTTCTTGAGTTGGTTTGCAGTTCAAAGAATTTGGAGTAATCGACGTTATTGAACTTTTTTAGATACTTGAAGACTTGAATCATATCCCCTCGTAGGCGTCTTTTCTCCAATGTAAAGAGATTGAGTCGCTTGAGTCGTTCCTCGTACGGTTGAGCCCTGAAGGTTGGAATCATCTTTGTGGCGCGTCGTTGAATCCTTTCCAGTAAAGCAATGTCCTTTCTGTAATTGGGAGACCAGAACTGCACTGCATACTCGAGGTGCGGTCTTACCATGGAATTATACAAGGATAGCATCACGTCTGGTGTTTTACACTCGAAGTTCCTCGCTATTAACCCGAGCATAATGTTGGCCTTGTTGTATGCTTTTTTACAGTGATTCGCGTGTTTCAGGTCACTGCTGATAGTGACTCCAAGATCCTTTTCCTCCTGCATCGCTTGCAGAGGTCTCCCATTCATGATGTATGTGTGGTTACTATTTTGGGACCCAATGTGCAAGACTTTGCATTTGTCAACATTAAAAGACATTTGCCATTTTTCCGACCATTCGACAATATGATTGAGGTCTTTCTGAATGATTTCGCAGTCGGTCTTTGTGAGGGCATCTCCACCCACCTTGGTGTCATCTGCAAATTTCGATATTGTGGATTTCAGTCCTGATTCTAGGTCATTGATATATATGATAAAGAGGATGGGTCCCAGCACTGACCCTTGAGGCACTCCACTAGTGACTGGTAGCCAATCGGAAGGCTGTCCGTTGAGTAGTACTCGTTGTTTTCTGTCGGTGAGCCAATCTCTTATCCACGCGATCAGATTGGCTCCGATGCCCGCCGAGTGCAGTTTCTTAAGGAGTCGCTCGTGCGGTACCTTGTCGAAGGCTTTCTGAAAGTCCAGGTATATAACATCACTGGGGATGTGGGCATCCCAGTTCTTATATATACCTTGGAAGAAGTCTAATAAATTCGTTAGGCAGGAGCGCTTGTTTCTGAAGCCATGCTGGGTGTCGGAGATTACATTATTGTTTTCTAGAAACTTAACAAGTTTATCTCTAATAATCTTTTCAGTATTTTTCCTGCCACTGATGTCAAACTTATGGGCCTGTAGTTTAATGCAACGCTTTTGTCTCCTTTTTGAAAATCGGTGTTACGTTCGCCATCTTCAGTCTTCCGGGACCTTGTTTAGTTGAACTGACCGGTTGAATATGGTAGTGAGTGGTTGAAGTATTTGTTGTTTAAGCTCTTTTAATAACCGCGAGGGACAAACTGTCGGGTCCCGTTGACTTGTTCGTGTCGAGTTTGTCCAAGTACTTTTTTACTTCTTGGTCGCATATTGAGTCAATTTCCAGCGGCGTGATCTCACTCGGCGGGTCAGGGCTCTCGGGAATGGTTTCGATGTCCTCGACTGTGAATACGGATGCGAAGTTACTGTTGAGGATTCTGGCCATCTGTTTACTGTCCTGAGTTACAGATCCAGTCTCGTCTGTCAGGGGACCAATATTGGATTTTACTTTCTTCTTCGATCTTATGTACGTGAAGAATTTCTTGGAGTTAGTTTTGATTTCGCGCGCTATTTGCTTTTCATAGTTGCGTTTGCTACTCCGAATAAGGCTGCGACAAGCTCTGAGGCTGTTGTGGTACTGTGTGCTGGCTTCGGCCGTAGCATTCTCTTTCATCAAATTATAATTCCTTTTTTTTAGGTTTACTGCCCTTTTTATTTCTCTGGTCATCCACGGTGGATCTACGGCCCCATTTACTCACCTGGATTTCGTAGGCACTGTAGCCTTCTCTACTTGCAACAGCTTATCTTTGAAGACGTTCCACGCGTTGTCGATTGTATTGTCGGTGATGCCAAGTTGGTCCCAGGTCGTAGGGGGAAGCAGTGCACGGGCTAAGTTGAAATTTCCTTTTTTGTAATCTGGTATCACTGATGGATTATCTACGAGTTTGTGCCACATGTTGATATTAAAACGGATTAAGTGGTGATCGCACCCATTAAGTTTCTCACCAACTGTACAGTCGCGAATGAGGTCGGGGTCGCTTACTAATACCAGATCCAGCAGATTGTTTTCTCTTGTTGGTTGAGTTACAACTTGAGTGAGGAACGAATCCTCCACCCTCTTGATCTCCAGTCATCAGTCCCCAGTCAATGTTAGGGCAATTAAAGTCCCCAATTATAATTGCTTCCTTGCTTTGTGTTAGAGAGGGAATCTCTTCGTAGAGGGCAGTGTCATCGGCTGCCTGTTGTTTCGGAGGCCTGTATACGGTTGCAAGTGTTAGTTTCTTGTTATTTGCGGTTATTTCCACATAGACAGAATCGTATTTCTCTGCGTCCTGTTTGTCTATTTTTATGGCAGGGAGTGTACTTTTTACGTAGCAAACTACTCCTCCTCCTTTCTTGTGCTTTCGACTTTTGTGGAAGCTTTCGTACCCAGGGAATGACATTTCGGATTCTAGATGGGTAGAGTTGGCCCAAGTCTCTGTGATGGCTACCACATCTGGTTTCTCTGTTGCAATATACGCCCTAATTTCGTCCTTTTTGGGTATTAAACTACGTGCATTTGGGTGCATGATAGAAATGTGGCCGTGACGAGTTGTACCAGTTCGCTTGTCGGAGGCGTGGTTAGTTACACAGTTTCTTGTGAGTCGCACTGACGCTACGGGTTGGTTGATCAAGGGCTGCCTTTGCCCCGTCCTCGCCCGCCGTTTTTTGAAAGGAGGGATGGAAGGAAGAAAGAAAGGAAGGAATGAGGAATGAAATGAGGAAGAAAGAAAGGAAGGAAGGAAGGAAGAAAGAAAGGGAGGATGGAATGAATGAATGAATGATTGAATGCATGAGTGAAGGAAGGAAGGAAGGAAGGAAGAAAGGATTGAATGCATGATTGAAGGAAGGAAGAAGGAAGGAAGGAAGGAAGGAAGGAAGGAAGGAAGGAATAAATGATTGAATGAACGAGTGAAGGAAGGAAGACGGAAGGAAGGAAAAATGAATGAATGAAGAAAGAATGAAGGAAAAAGTAGGAAAGAGACCGAAAGAAACAGAAACAGCCAAACAAACCAAGGAAAAGAAAAACAAGAAAGAAAAGAAAGAAAGCACGAAAGGGCAGTAAAGAGGAAGGAAGAAGGAAGGACGGAATATAAAGACTTAAGGACCGGAGAAAAAGAAAAGAAGGAAAAAACGAAAGGGCAGCAAAGAGGAAGGAGGGATGAAGGAAGGACGGAATATAGCGACTCAAGGACCGGAGAAAAAAAAAGAAGGAAAAGACGAGAGGGCAGCAAAGAGGAAGGAAGAAGGAAGGACGGAATATAGCGACTCAGGGACCGGTGAAGCGAGAGGAACCTAACTTAAAATTTGTTGGCCGTGGACGCGATTGATTGTTTGAGTGTCAACAATAAGCGGACGGAAGGTAGTTAGGGAAGTCAACAAACTGTCATTGCGTCGACTTTCACGCTTCCCATCCATTTTCTTCGTCCTCATTTTCCTTCTTTTCTTTATCCTCTTCCTTTCCCTTCTTTACTTATTTTTCATCCTCCTCTTCCTCCTTCTTTCTTACCCCTTTTTTTCGATTTTTTGTCCTCTCCTTCATCCTTTTTCTCCTCCCTTTTTCTTCTCCTTCCACCTCGTTTTCATATTTTTCATCCTCCTCTTTTTTTTTCTCCTCCTCTTCCTTCCACTCTAAAGTACCTCCCCTCTATTTCTTATACTTTATGCTTCTCCTCTTACTACCACAACTACAACAACTACATGAGCTACGACAGCTTCTACAACTACAACTACAACAACAACAACAACTACTACTACTACTACTACTACTACTACTACTACTACCTGTTTTTATCTCCCCATTCATCCTTGTCGGTAAACTTTTCGCATAAAAATATCATAAAACATCCAAGACTTTACCGCTACTTAAAATTCCATTCCCTGTAGTTTATAAGATTGCTGTTGTTTTCCTTTACAGTGGGCTACAGAGAACGAGGAAACATCTTATTAAATGAAACTATTACTGTCATCTGTACCTCTATTAACATGCAAAGAATATTCCACCACCTACATGATTCATTCCCTTTAATAAACTGTAATGTAAAATCGACTCATCTTTGTGACCCCTATTGCATTAAGTAACCTCGTAACAGCACTCCTTTGTGGGTCGGATCTTATACACCAATGAGAGTGTCAAATCATACTTTCCATCATCTCTTTTTTTGCATTAAGAGGATGCGAACAGAGGGCAAGAAAAAGCGGTTTGTAATATGCTACGGTCCTGCTCTCCTTGCTATCTTATATCTTTATTTTTTGGAGGTAAAAGAATGTGTGCAGAGGATAACGAAAAGGCTGTTTGTAATATGCTACAGTCTTGCTCTCCTTGCTATCTTGTGTATCTTTCTCTTTCATGCCCACTGCTTTCCTGAACCTCCTTATTTTCCTTGCTCTCCTTGCCATCTTATATCTCTATTTTTGGGGGGTAGAAGAAAGTGTGTAAATGACAACGAAAAGGCTGTTTGTAATATGCTGTAGTGTTGCTCTCCTTGCTATCTTGTGTATCTTTCTCTTTCATGCCCACTGCTTTCCTGAACCTCCTTATTTTCCTTAGTCCCTCTCCTTATTTTGCTGTGCTTCATCTTAAAATAAAAACGGCATAATCGTACATTCTCTCTATGCTTAACTTTACTTCCTCCTACCATAAAAACAGCATAATCGTACATTCTCTCTATCCTCAACATTACTTCCTCCTACCATAAAAACAGCATAATCGTACATTCTCTCTATCCTCAACTTTACTTCCTCCTACCATAAAAACAGCATAATCGTACATTCTCTCTATGCTCAACTTTACTTCCTCCTACCATAAAAACAGCATAATCGTACATTCTCTCTATCCTCAACTCTACTTCCTCCTACCATAAAAACAACATATCCTACACTTTCTCTATCCTCAACTTTGCTTTCTCTTATCATAAAAACAACATTTCCTACATTCTCTCTATGCTCAACTTTATTTCCTCCTACCATAAAAACAGCATAATCGTATATTCTGTCTGTACTTAACTTTACTTCCTCACGCCATAAAAAAACACCTCAATTCTACATTCTGTCTATGCTTAACAGAATCCAAAAATTAATAGCTATACTTACACCACCAGCAGAATCAGGATCTTTATACATGCGTTACACAGTTTTAAAATCTAACCCATACATGACAACCCCATACAACCCTTCCATACTTAAGGACCCGATACTCTTATCCATACTTACAGCACCGTTTGATTCATGCACTTCAGATAACACTAACAGAATCCTAAAATAATAACCATAACCCACATAATCCGACAATCATTTTATAGATAACAAATTCCTTGCTTTTAAACTATACGACATCAAATACTTCAACTCTACACCAACGTTTAAGTCAAGCTCAAGACGAACCTAACTTAATTCCATCATCTTAAACCCTACATAACAGCATCCAATCATCGCTCCAGACTAATCAGGATCAATGGGTCGTATTTTAAAACATTTCGTCGCCCAAGTTCACATATTTGCCATGGCTTTTGTAGGAGCTGTAGGCCTTTCCAGGCGTAGTTTTACGACCCTGGTGGTAGTTTGACCCTTCTTCTGTGCCATGAACCTTAAAAACACTCATGAAAAACAGATTGATCCCCTCTTTGACCTTTAGAAATAGTTGATGTGAGAAGCGATGGTGTTTTAAAATACAGCCCTAACACCCTTCAGAGGCACTCACCCCGCCGTCTGAGTCAGGCTCCAACGCGATGATGTCGTTGATGTCGTTGTTCCTGGCCAGCGCCCCGATCGCCCGGCAGATGAAGGAGAGGAAGAGGTGCATGTGAAGAGTGTTTCGAGGACATCGCAGGCGCCTGAGTGGGTGGGAGAGAGTGAGAGAGTCAGGGTGTCTATTTTCATTGTCTCTGTTCGGTGGATGTGTAGGTGGTAGGAGCAAGCGAGAGAGAGAGAGAGAGAGAGAGAGAGAGAGAGAGAGAGAGAGAGAGAGAGAGAGAGAGAGAGAAATATAAAAAGTCATCCTCCTCTGTCATTTTTGGTGTGTGTGTGTGTGTGTGTGTGTGTGTGTGTGTGTGTGTGTGTGTGTGTGTGGTGGGGAAGGTTAAATGAATGTTCTTAATGCGTGTTGTGGGGGAAAAAAAACACGAACGGTGGTGTATTTTTTTTTTTTTTTCGTCAGCTGCGTTTGTGTGGGTGGAATAGCCGTGTGTGTAGGAGGAGAGGGAAGAGGGAGGATGATGAGATTATGTATGTGTGTGTGGGGGGGGGGGGGGGAGGGGAGGTTGTATGTGTGTGTGCGTGTGTGTGCTTCGGTGGGTGGAAGAGCAGAAACCTAATCATTATCTGTCAAGGAAAAATGTGTGAAAGTAGTGTAAGGGAGCAGGGAAGAGAGTTTATATTTGTGTGTGTGTGTGTGTGTGTGTGTGTGTGTGTGTGTGTGTGTGTGTGTGTGTGTGTGTGCTTCATAAATCAAAGAGACTGGGAGATGAAACAGTCAGGGAATCGGACACACACACACACACACACACACACGATGACCCATAGCAGGTGCACACTCTCCCTTCTACCTCACATGCCCTGTACACCAACTCAGGCAGCCACTTGTATGCTAATAACCACTGTAAAAGATCGTCTAGTTGGAAGAGTTGATGGCTAGTTTAGAGAAATTCATCATGTTGAAATGTAGCAGGGAAGACTTAAACAGATTTGATTACCTCGTGACCTGATTTTTAAGGAATCGGTCTGGGGGATTGATAGATAGATAAATAGATAGATAGATAGAGAATATACCATCCCCTACCCGGCACACCCCTTTCCTCCTTCCTCCAAATCAACACGCACCCCTTTCCTCTTCCTCCCCTCCTTCCTCCCCTCCAACACACCTCTTCCTCTCACACACACAGCCCTTTCCTCTTCCCCCTCCCCCTCCTCCCACACACCTCTTCCTGTTCCACATACACCTCTTTCCCTCTCACAGACACATCTTTTCCCCTCCCACACACACCCCTCTTCAAATATTCTCACACCCTCCTCCCTTCTAACACACCCCTCCCCTCCTTTCCCCCCCATCACCACCACCCACTCACATTCATACGCAAACATTACTTGAATTATTGATCTTCCTGCATGACCCTGACCCACGAAGAGTCCTCCAGTTTGTCTCATTGCCAGGGAGAAAAAAAACACTCGGGAAGAGGAGGACGATGACGAGGAGGAGGAGGAGGAGGAGGAGGAGGAGGAGGAGAAGGAGGAACGGTAAAGGAATTAGTGGAAAAAAATAAAACATTAGCACACAAAGAGAAAGAAAGAACGGTCGAGAGAGAGAGAGGGATAACTGATGAGTGGGAGCAACATATCGAGAGAGAGCCCAGAAAAGAGCGGAAGAAGGTATACAAGTCCAAAAGAGGAAGTGCGGGAGAGATGACAGATAGGAGGAGGGACTGGACGCTGGAGGGGGCCGAGTGTTGGGAATGATAGCAGTGGGCGCCAAGGAGACAAAACAACATCGGCGGACTTACTTGATACACGCAAGGACGGAGAAGGCGACCAAGAGTGTGGCGAGGGAGACACTGTAGCCAACTAGAGACACGACCCTCACCACCGGCACCCACTGTAGCCAGAACGAAAAGAAAACATGGAGGATTCGTTAGTTAGTGTAGCAGGTGCTGATGGAAGAAAGGAAAAGCAGTGAAATGAAAGGAAAAGAATTACAGGACAATTTTTTTTTACAGCAACGGAGACAGTGCAAGGGCGTAAAAAAAGAAAACAATAATGAAAAAAAAGCCCGCTACGAAAGAACAAAAGTATAACTGCATAACACAACACGACACTTAACCCTCCCAGTAAAAAATTAACAGAACAACATAACATTCCCTCATCCCTAAACAAAAAAGAATTACAACACAACACAACACTTAATCTTACCAATACGTAAAAATATTAAAAAAAACAATACAATTAATCTCCTCTAAACAAAACTGTAACAACAACACAACACTTCCTCACCCTAAACAAAAGAACTGCGATACAAAAAAGCGAAAACTAAAGAATCGTAGCACAAAACAGCCCTTCCGCTTCCCTAAAGTAATTAAAACAGGTATAAGACAACTCTGCCCTATACAAAAGAATAACAACAACACAACGCTTCATATTTCATAAACAAAAGAACTACGATACAAAACAGCGAAAACTAAAGAACAGTATCACAAAACAGCCCTTCCTCTTCTCTAAAGTAATAAAAACAATCATAACACAACTCTAACAACATTTCCTATTTCATAAACAAAAGAACTACGATACAAAACAGCGAAAACTAAAGAACAGTATCACAAAACAGCCCTTCCTCTTCTCTAAAGTAATAAAAACAGTCATAACACAATACAAAATACAAAAGAATAACAGCAACGCAACACAGCACTCCCCCTTCCATTACTTAAAACACACCATCAAAACACATCAACCCTTTCCCCTCTCCCTCCCAGCATCAAACACGCGACTCTCTCTCTCTCTCCTGACTCCTCTTCAACTCTGACAAGACTTCCTCATCTAACACTCTGCCCAGCTTTGCCTTGCCTACACAACTTTAGGTGAAGTCCATCGTTAGCAAACAAGCTCCTGTCATGAATAAAGTGATCTCAGACGTCCACGAACATGACTTCCTAGCTCCTACCATTCCCATCGTCGAGTTCATCACCAGCGGGACGACGAGCGTGGCCGAACACTGACTGTAGTTGGTCCACGTCTGGTTAGTACCTTCAAGGGTGTACCACGTGCCCTCGGAGGTGCAGTACCGTGTAGCATTGTTCTGTAGGGTGCGAGAGAGAGAGAGAGAGAGAGAGAGAGAGAGAGAGAGAGAGAGAGAGAGAGAGAACCGAGACAGATAAATGACGTAATTACACAAGAGTCTACATAATAAAGTATCTTATTACGCAGACATGATTGATTTGACACGCTAAGACCGACTAAACACACGCACACGCACACACACACACACACACACGCACACACACACACACACACACACACACACACACACACACACACACACATTCGGGGTCCTTGTAAATTTCACCCGAGAAGAATCCACCCATAAAAACTTCCGCTTGTAAAGTACGCATGAAAACAACCTTAAAGAAACCATTTAGTACCGCTTCTCACTCCGAAGGAAGGAAGGACGAAGATCAAGAATAGAAGTGAGTAGAAAAAAACAGAAAATATATAAAGTAATCAATAGAGAGAGATGAAGCTGACACCATGAACCTCGAGAAGCTGGACCCAAAGATTTGAAGATTTGAAGATTCGAAATTCCCATCATAAGCCTATCTAATGTTATCTGCTGTCAAGACCTTCAAATCGGATTCCGTTGCATTGGATAAGATTCGAACCCAGTCGTTAATGCCGGTATCGGAGCCCAAAAGGAAAGCATCGGATTGTAATTGTCCGTGGGTGAAACTTCTATGGGTGAAAGTATCCATAGGGGGAATAGATCGGGTGAAACTTTCGTGAGTGAAATATTCGTAGTGAAACTTAAGGCCGTATTACTAAACATTTCGTTCCCCAAGTACACATATTTTG
>NW_026111547.1:160000-177500 GCF_024679095.1 Eriocheir sinensis | reverse complement strand
TGTGTGTTTGTCTGTCTGTCTGTCTGTCTGTCTGTGTCTGTCTGTGTGTTTGTCTGTGTCTGTCTCTCTGTGTATGTCTGTGTCTGTCAGTGTCTGTCTCTGTATCTGTTTGTCTGTCTCTGTCTGTATGTCTGTGTGTGTCTGTCTCTGTGTGTGTCTGTCTGTGTCTGTCTGTCTGTGTGTGTGTCTGTCTGTGTCTGTGTCTGTGTCTGTCTGTGTGTGTGTCTGTCTGTGTCTGTCTGTGTCTTTCTGTGTCTGTTTGTGTCTGTCTGAGTGTGTCTGTGTCTATGTCTGTGTCTGTGCCTGTCTGTGTCTGTCTGTGTCTGTGTATGTCTGTGTCTGCCTGTGTCTGTCTTTTTTTTGTCAGTGTCTGTGTCGATCTGTACCTGTCTGTGTCTGTCTCTATCTGTCTGTGTTTGCCTGTATCTGTCTGTGTCTGTGTCTGTCTGTGTCTGTATCTGTCTGTGTGTGTCAGTGTCTGTCCGTTTCTGTGTCTTTCTGTGTCTGTGTCTGTGTCTGTTAGTGTCTGTCTGTGTCTGTGTCTATTTCTGTGTTTGTCTGTGTCTGTGTCCTTCTGTGTCTGTGTCTTTCGGTGTCTGTCTGTGTTTGTGTCTGTTTGTGACTGTCTGTGTCTGTCTGTGTCTGTGTGTGTCTTTCTCTGTCTGTATCTTTCTGTGTCTGTTTGTGTCTGTCTGTGTGTGTCTGTGTCTATGTCCGTGTCTGTGCCTGTCTATGTCTGTCTGTGACTGTGTCTGTGTCTGTCTGTGTCTTTCTGTCTGTTTGTGTCTGTCTGAGTGTGTCTGTGTCTATGTCTGTGTCTGTGTCTGTCTGTGTCTGCCTGTGTCTGTCTTTTTTTGTCAGTGTCTGTGTCGATATGTACCTGTCTGTATCTGTCTGTGTTTGCCTGTATCAGTCTGTGTCTGTGTCTGTCTGTGTCTGTATCTGTCTGTGTGTGTCAGTGTCTGTCCGTTTCTGTGTCTTTCTGTGTCTGTGTCTGTGTCTGTTAGTGTCTGTTTGTGTCTGTGTCTATTTCTGTGTTTGTCTGTGTCTGTGTCTTTCTGTGTCTGTCTGTGTTTGTGTCTGTGTTTGTCTTTGTCTGTGTCTGTCTGTGTTTGACTTTGTCTGTGTTCGTGTCTGTCTGTGTCTGTGTTTTTCTGTGTCTGTTTTTGTCTGTGTCTGTGTTTGTCTGTCTGTGTCTGTCTGTCTGTGTCTGACTTTGTCTGTGTCTGTGTTTGTATGTCTGTGTCTGTCTGTGTCTGTCTTTGTCTGTGTCTATCTTTGTCTTTCTGTGTCTGTCTTTGTCTGTGTCTCTCTGTGTCTGTCTGTGACTGTCTGTGTCTGTGTCTATTTGTCTGTGACTGTCTGTTTTTTTGTCTGTGTCTGTCTGTCTGTGTGTCTGTCTGTGTCTGTCAGTCTGTCTCTGTCTATCTGTATGTGTGTCTCTGTTCCTTGTCTCTGTCTGTGTCTCTGTCCGCGTCCCTGTCCGTGTCCATCTCCGTCTGTGTATGTGTCTGCGTCTGTCTCTGTCTCTGTCTGTGTCTGTCTCTGCCTCTGTCTGCGTCTGTCTCTGTCTCTGTGTCCGTCTCTGTCTGTCTCTTTCTGTGTCTCTGTCTGTGTCTCTGTCTGTGTCTCTGTCTGTATCTCTGTCTGTGTCTGTCTGTGTCTGTCTCTGTCTGCGTCTGTCTTTGTCTCTGTGTCTGTCTCTGTCTGTGTCACTGTCTCTGTCTCTGTTTGTCTCTTTCTGTGTCTCTGTCCGTGTCTCTGTCTGTGTTTCTGTCTGCTTCTCTGTCTGTGTCTGCGTCTGTCTGTCTGTCTCTGTCTGGCTTTGTGTCTGTCTCTGTCTGTGTCTCTGTCCGTGTCTCTGTCTGTGTCTCTGTCTGTGTTTCTGTCTGTCACTTTCTGTGTCTCTGTCTGTGTCTGTCTGAGTCTCTGTCCGTGTCTCTGTCTGTGTCTCTGTCTCTCTCTCTCTCTCTCTCTCTCTCTCTCTCTCTCTCTCTCTCTCTCTCTCTCTCTCTCTCTCTCTCTCTCTCGTAATCTTTATGTAGCTATGGTAATACATAGCTCTTAATAAAAGAGGAAATAAGACAGACAGGCATTACGCGCTTCCTCATCTTTATCCGTGGAAGAATATTTTGAAGTACATACCTATACCGGTGCATTAGTCTTCCTTACAATTTTCTCTAACACTCCCGCAGAGCTTACCTCTGTACACTCGCGGCGCCCCTCAGGTCTCAAGGCCATCGGATCACCAGCACAAGGGGGAGAGGTGAAGCGTGTTATAGATGTAAATCGTGTCGCAGCGCTATTATTTGTCCCACCTCAAATGGCCTCTGCCCCCTCCTCGCCCTCTCGAAACCCTAAGTGCCGCGCTTCATGATTCGCTGAACTTCAAATGGAAATCTGTCGAAAACGCAAACATTAGTTTTTCACACGTTCACAAAGCTGGGGGAAGGGAGCGACTGGTGAGAGCAAGGCCCAGGAAGAGGGAGTGGGGAAACTTATGACATTCCAGTCGAATACTAAGGAATATTCTGGCGCGATTTATGTACTATTATTATTATTATTATTATTATTATTATTATTATTATTATTATTATTATTACAATTATTATCATTATTATTATTATTATTATTATTATTATTATTATTATTATTATTATTATTATTATTATTATTATTATTATTATTATTATTATTATTATTATTATTATTATTATTATTATTATAATTATTATTATTATTATTATTATTATTATTATTATTATTATTATTATTATTATAATTATAATTATAATTATAATAATTATCATAATTATTATAATTATTCTTATAATTCTTCTTCTTCTTCTTCTTCTTCTTATTATTATTAATATTTGTTCTTATTATTTTTATTTTTATTATTATTTCTATTTTTATTATTATTTTTTATTGTTTTTACTAATGTTATTTATTATTATTATTTATTATCGTTGTCGTTATTGTTATTGTTTTATTGCTATTATTATTATTATTATTATTATTATTATTATTATTATTATTATTATTATTATTATTATTATTATTATTATTATTATTATTATTATTATTATTATTATTATTATTATCATTATTATTATTATTATTATTATTATTATTATTATTATTATTATTATTATTATTATTATTATTATTATTATTATTATTATTATTATTATTATTATTATTATTATTATTATTATTATTATTATTATTATTATTATTATTATTATTATTATTATTATTATTATTATTATCATTATTATTATTATTATTATCATCATCATCATCATCATCATCATCGTCATCATCATCATTACTATTTATTTTTCTCATGGCTGTACATGTGAGGCTAGTGACTGTGCATAATGTAAGTTTTCTGAAGCAGGAATTTGGTGGGGGCGGCCGGTCGGCCTAATCCTGGCAGAGTCGTTGCAGTGGAGGCCGCCGCCGTCGTCCCAGGTGGAAGCTGTTTTAGGCTTCCACTGAGTCTTTGTCACCCACACTAGTCTGAGAACGCCCCAGATTCTTGACGTGTTAAACGTAAATATTGATTTATGTGCTAATTTATTAGATTTCGCTTTATTTCTATATTAATTATTTTCATAAAAAAATAATGTTACGTAACATAATTTCACACTTGCCCGTGCGGGTGTTGCGCGGGCCTGATACCCGCCAGCTGCCTCAAGGCGCAAACATACGCAGATTGAAAACCTTCTCACAATTTCCTGCCTTTTCTGGTGCTCCCTCTTAATCTGCCGGCGGGGGGGTCAAAGTGAGACGATTTTCGTGGCTTCCGTAATTTTCTAGCCAACAGCTTTTCCCAAAATTTAACGTTCGATACGAACACCTCCATATGGCCGCCGTAATTACTTCTGGAGTATGTTTAGTCTTATGATTTTCATTGGATAGAAAATAAATATATTACTTGCTGAGACGTTTACTACACAGAACGCCGCTCTACATAATATCTGTCAGCATGCACCCTTCCAGCGTGGAGAATAATAAGCATCATCCAAAATAAACACGATGCATTCGGAATGTTTACGAAAATATGTGAGAGCCATGTTCCCATCCACGTTCCTACTCGCTTTCATTACGGAAATATCAAATTAGGTGTCGCCAAATGAAAGGTGAGATTGAGGGCAAGTAAATTACATGGATTCAGAATTTTCCCGTTCAATGATTTTCCTTCATCAGTACGAATAGATTTCGTATTAAGTAGGCACGGATCAGTAAGTTAAGTTCACGTCGCTTAGGCTGTAATACGATGCCATTTGTAAAGAGCCTAGGCGAAATTACTTGCCTTGGAAAAATGTTCACCCAACGTGATATTAATTATCACTTCAAAAGGCGTGATGCACTTAATAGGGATAAAGAAAACTGTTATTAAGGCGACATATTATGAGTCTCTCTCTCTCTCTCTCTCTCTCTCTCTCTCTCTCTCTCTCTCTCTCTCTCTCTCTCTCTCTCTCTCTCTCGTTCGCTTGACTGATGGTGTGTTGGCATGGGTTCATGGGTTTCCGCTTTTCCATCATATTTCGTTGGTTTTTCCTGAGGCGCAGCCAAGCGGAGATTGACAAACGTTACGTAGGAAGTCGACTCCCTGGTGCGGAGACGAGTATGCGGCGAGACGATACAGGTTTTGACATTACAACTGGGTCGGCGGCCATGATACTGTGCCCAGTCAATTCAAAACTGACGACATCACACACCTCATTCTCATCCTGATTCCTGACACCATTCTTTGATATCAAAGTCTTATATCGTCTTCCTGAGAAAATTCTGCTTCACTTTATCGTAAACTGGGAACAATAGTGCAAACAAAATTAATTGAAATTGAGGGCTAAACAAAGTAGCGCATAAATATTTTCTTATATTTATTTCCTTTCAACTCCTTAGGACTCCGCTATTTTTTCATCGTATAATCTTTTTAAGTACGGTTCCTGAATCTACACGCTTTTCTGATTATGTTGGTAAGGAATACGTCCTTTTGTATATATATATATATATATATATATATATATATATATATATATATATATATATATATATATATATATATATATATATATATATATATATATATATATATATATATATATATATATATATATATATATATATATATATATATATATATATATATATATATATATATATATAGCGTCGAAATTCCGTCAGAACATACGCTGTACCTCTATGCTGATTTACCTCTTATCAATATCAGCGTGAGATTCAAACTGCTGCCAGTGATTTATATGATAGACTATATCATTAAGCAGCAGAATATATTGCCGAAACACGGAAACTATAAAAAAAAAGAAAAAAAAAAGACGCAGCCAACGGGGATTTATAACACGTATTTGGCCAGGATAAGCTGGAATAGCTCCCTGCAGCTGCCACTGTAGGAGCGATGGTTATGGACTCTGGGACTGCGTAAACAAATCCTGAGGCGAATAACTCCACGGCATAGTTTATGTTCCGAGGCAATTTTTACCCTCTAGATATTTTTATATTGAGACGTATTCTATGCCAACATAATCAGAAGGTCCTATAGATTCAGGAAACCTGCCTAAAATCTTGATGCGATGACAAATAGCTGAGCGATAAGAAGTCAAATGAAAATAAATGTAAGAAAATGTTGATGTGATGCATAGTTTTCTCGGAAAGACAATGGTGTTCTCAGTCTTGTTTTATATCAATGATTGATGTCAGGAACCTGTGTGAGAATGAGGTGTCTGACTTTGTCAGCTATAGATGAATTAGGCCGCGCAAGGTTCCTGGCGTCACTCAGCACAATACAGAGGGATATGGAACGTTCTCTCTTGGTAAATAACTGTTGGCAACACGCGCCCAATATAAACTGATACTTCCATACTGCCCACACGCGGTCTGCAGATAATTTTTTTATCACACGATGAGTGTAAATAGATAAAATGTACCGGTACCGAGTACTGACAAAATATACATAAAAATGTATTGACGGTACCAGTTTCGGTATATGACAAAAAAGTAGTGCAATTACTGCTATCCGTACTAGAATTGTAATGCTATGATCATGTACTTTAGTACCACCAGTGAAATGGTATCGTGTACCAGTCGGGATTAGTCCCGCCTCCAGGATGTGTATTGCTGTGTGGTTTCAGCCGTACCATGCAGATATCTGTTAATTCTGAGCTCCAGGCTCAGTCCGGGTCAGTCGAGCAGGGTATTGGCTTGCGATCGCATGTCTACTACAGGCGTCATCTGGCGATATCTGGCGTTCTTGAACGACTCCCCATTCTTGAGACTGTTTTTCACCTCCCACCCGTGATCCGCCAGAGCGCTCTTTCTTGTCCATATGATTGGGTGGACCGACACTATCTCATTTTGAAACTCATCAAGGACAACATGCGTTAATATATAGTCACAATTACGAGATCTGCAGTTCATTAAGAACATTTCCCTTGCTGCTTAGCGTCACTGCATGAGACTGATTTCCTTAAAACGTTCTTTTTTCTCTACAAAATATTGACAAATGGCATCGTTTCGCTTTCTTGTTTCTAATGATGACGATGATGTTTTCATATCTGCATCAAGTGAGCGGGACTCGTAAATGAAGCAGTAGAATTTGAACTGGCACAGTAACGCTTCATGAAACACACAGGTGGACTCTTAGTCGAAGTGACTTGATCAGTGTTGATTGTCGCATTATAATACTGTCGTGTTTGGTGGATGAAATTTTGCTTTGCACTTCACACACAAGTGAATACTTAAAATTTCGTCCATTTAGGAGACAATATGATTCTTCCATTTAGGAGACAATATGATAAACATTTTGCGTTATTGTTAGACTATATTTCTTACCACCAATGCTTTTAGCGTTGCAATTTGAAGTTCCGTTATTTTTCAGATGCTCACAGCTTGTTCATGAGAGAAAAGACAAGTTCAGTGGAAGCATTAGTTCCAGGATGGCACATTATGAACTGAACTATATCTGACATGCGTTGATGGTTGATGTTTTTTTTTCTTTGACATGGGGTCATACTTCTACCCACCGCTGTTACGTATATCATATGAATATCACTGTTTTATAATTTGTGAATATAAAGCTTAGACAAGTGGTACTCAAATCACTCCGTTAACATTATGGTGATATCTGGTATCTCGGTGTCACCCTTCCTCTCTATCCCTCCCTTCTGGGGGTCCTGTCCTGCTCCCCCGGCAGAGCTGAGGTGGTGGGGGTGATCCCACTTTGACCAACCCTGCCGAGATTACCGGGTTGCTCAGTGTGAAACTCGTCGGACCTGTAACGATACTTTTTTGAGTCTGTGTACATGTATGTATATTATGATAATATAGATATTAAACTGCCCTAGAAACTATATATATTAATGATACTATTTTAGGGTTGACTTTTTACTTTTAATTTCACATGCTCATTACTCTTAACCTACAATGAACGAGTGAAAGAAGACAGCACTCATCCCACAAACAACTCCTACTCTCTTGTATGGTTCCATCAGAATTCTGTCGGTACCATCGTTACGGAGATATGATGACTGTAGGTAATTAGAATATGTAGCCGCAGGCTACATATTCTAATGTGCCGCAGGCACAGCCAGGTCGCAGGCCTGGCTGTGCCTGTGTTGTAATCGTAACTATCTTTATTTCAAATTGCTAAGATCCAACATGGCGGAGCATTCAATAAAGAGAAAAAGACCTAACCCTGATGGTGGTACCTGCGCGACATGTGGGAAAGACTCACCTTTGGATAAGCTTGTACAGCCAAAGGACAGTGACTCTTAGCAAACATTTTATCAAGCAGCACAGACAAGAAACGTCGACTCTATCACCAAACCACACGTGGACGACAAGACGGTTCCAAATATACTGTATAATCGAGAATGTCGATCTGACTTCACACACAAGAAACATCTGGCAAAATATCAGAAGTCAATGAAGGTATCTGTTGAGCATACGTAGTCGGAAACAAGACAATCCCAACGCCGTGTCCCTGCTCAAACCTCAACAGTACATGACCCCATCTGTATATTGTGCCAACGGGTATCCAAGTATGTCAAGGGTATCAAAACCAGGGAGTCTCTAACCCAAGCTGTAGGCCTAAGAGCCGACCAAAGGATTCGAGATATCACAACCCATCGATATGCTGATAGACTCAGTTGTGTCAAGAAATATCGTGGCTGCTGAGGCCAATTATCACGTGACCTGTTACAAGCTGTACACCCGTGGGCCACATTCTTCAACTGAATCGGTAGAAAGAACTAAAGATCTTTACTCTAAGGGAGAGAAAACAGCACTTGACTTCCTTTTCCATTACATCCGCACAGACATTTTTTTTTAAACCGCGAATAGTTCCTCTAGCTGACATCACTGCAAAACTTGTAACCTTTCTAGGTTAGAAGGGACTGCATCCAAAAGACTCCACAAAAAAGCACCTCCACAGGAGATTAGAATTGGAATTTGGGGATTCTTTGCATTTCTTCATTCTATGCAGCAGGGTGTATGTCAGGCCACAAAACCTTTCCACGGACTCAATTGCAACAGATTTCTTGATCCTTCAAAATAAACCTGAAACATACATGAAAAGCGAAGACACTGAACATCTGCTCATGAAGGTAGTTCTGCTCCTGACAGAAGATATCAAACGTTCTACCAACGAGCAATCTTGGTCACCACAACCGGATGACAAATGATTACATCAAACTTCCTGAAAATCTCAAGATATTTTTAAGTGTACTTTTAGGTGGTGACCAGGTGAATGTATCGGATCGAGCCACTGGATTCTCATGGTCTTTGGGCATGGACATAATCAATGCTATCACGAATGCTGTAGTTGTGACACCAAAGCACCAGTAGAGAAATAGTATTGAAAGCAGACAACAAGGTCTTCGGACACATGCTCCTTATTGCCCAAACCTGGAAACTCGACATGCAAGAGGTCCTATGTTATCCCCTTGGATCGAAACCCTGGGCACTTACTAATGGGGATGGAACGCTCAAGAAAACTGACAAGGCATCATTAAGCAGACATATTGAGAAACAAAGCATACAGATCGACATTCCGACTGGCAAACGAGCAACTGTGGTGGATGCAATGGCAATAGTGCAGAAAGTGCATGGTGAGAACCTGACATTTGATGAGCTTTCCCAAACTGTCCTCAAGCAAAGTCTCACTGATGGTGCATGGAAGTGAACGTATAGATGTAGTCTTTGATGTATATGTAGATCAGTCTATCAAAACTGCTGAAAGAGTGAACCGTGGATCAAAAGAAGGCATTGTGTTCAACTGCATAGAGGGAGGACACCTTATAAAAAAAAAAAAAAACTGGAGGCGCCTATTGTCTAGTACAGAGACCAAGACTAGGATGACGAAATTTCTGGCCGAAAGCTGGAAGGCAGAAAAGAGAAGAGACCAACTTGGGTCTGTAACGCTCATTGTCACATCTGGTGAAAAGAGTTTCAAAATCACAGAGGCAGAAGTTACAGAGGTACAGAAACTTGCTTCTTCGCATGAGGGGGCTGATAAATATATATATATATATATATATATATATATATATATATATATATATATATATATATATATATATATATATATATATATATATATATATATATTTACACGGTTGATGAATCATACTAGGCAGGCCGCACAAACTTATCCAGAGGTGATCATCATTTCAGAGAATACAGATGTCTTTGTGATTCTCCTTGGGGTGCACTCAGAGATGGGAAGTCATTCGAAGTTCATATTACGGAAATGCAAAAGCAATAAGATTCGACTCATTGATGTCACCAGGCTTGCTGCAGTGCTTGGTAAGGATGTGTGCAGTGCCCTAATCGGACTCCATGCTTGGACTGGCTGTGATACAGTTAGTTCCTTTGCTGGACGGGGGAAAGTCAAAGCGCTTGGCTTGGTACAAAAGGTAGACACATTTAAGCTGGCATTTGGAGACCTCGGCCGGGAGTGGCGGGTGACAGCAGAACTGTTCGAAATAATTCAAGAGTTTACGTGCGGGCTTTACTGCCGCAACACCAGTGTCTCAAAGGTTAATGCACTGAGGTATGACATATTTCAGGCAAAAAAGGGTGACGTGGTTTCTGGCCAGCTACCACCATGTGAAGACGCACTTCGACAATACACTATCGAGCAAATTACCAATCCGCGATATGGAGAAGATATCTCAAAAATCAGCCTTCTGTACCAAGCCCAACAGATGGGCATGGATGGAACGTGACTGATGGTGACATACCAATTACGTGGTACACCGGAGCTGCAGCACCAAATGCTATTCTCACTTTACTGGTTTGCAAGTGTTCCCTTTCCAGCGGTAATGACTGTCCATGTGTCCAAAATGGCCTACAGTGCACACCTACATGCAAATTACAGAACTGCAGTAATTTGCAAGATGATGATGATGACTAGGAGGAGCAAGTTCAGGATATGAACGACAGTGAAAGCGAAGATGAGGACTAGAAGACTAAATGAGGCACAGATTTCCCATTGCCGAGACACTTACAGCGGAGGACTATAACTGGTGTCCCCATGAGCTACTGCTAACTCATACATGAATGATGGGTGATCTTGATTTCAGAGCAAAGCAAATGTATCCACATTTTGTTTTCATTCTTTAGTTTATAAATTTTGTAGCAAGTTATCTGGACGTTTGACTACGAGCTACTTATAGCTTGGCTTTATTGCTCAAACGACAGTTTTCATTTTTGCTATTTGTGATATACTGATAATGCCGTTAGAACACAAGTAAACTATTGTAAAGATAGCCTGGAATGTGTTACTGATGCCCAAAGGTGAAAATTTGTCCAATGTTGCATTGACAAGGAGTTATGAAAAACTTTGTGAAATCTATGCTCAAAAAATGTAGAAAATGCCAAATTTTTACGTTCATTTTTGTTATTTCTCATCTAATTACAAATTATCATATAGAAAATTGTACATAAAAATACGTGGAATTTTATTACAAATCCAATGAACTCGGTTAGAACCTTCTTTAACATTTATGTCAGTAGTTACAGCCATTTTAACGATGTCTCGTTTTTTCCCCCCATAATGTCAACCGTTCTTAATGATGGACTCCTTACGGGCATTAAGATACCAATCTGAGAAGTCCATCAAGTGATTTCGGACACTTCACCGTTTTCGACCTGGCTCATGGACTACGTATAGTGGTGTGAACACACTGAATTTTTGCCATTTGCTTGAACCTCTGTATCCTCTCAATAAACGAAGCCCTGATCAAACCGAAAACTTAACCCTCACTCGAAGTGAGTTCATCCCATGGGCTAGTTAACTTAATTAAAAGCCTCTAGTGAGACACCCTGTCGAATGCTTTATTAAAATTGTGACGTTTGTTATCAACATTTTCGTCCCTTTCTACACACCGACTTAAACGGAAATGTGTCGCTGAGAGGGGCCGGCCAGCGTTGCAACCGAGGAAAGCGGCATTCCGTTGACAACGCTGATGGAATAGCGGGATTACCCACGAAAATTTAACTTGTTTAATCAGAATTCCTACGTCGACCCTCTGTCAACATATATTTGAATTATTTTCATATATTTTTGGTCAAATATCTGCAAATCAGTGAATAAAATAATTATTATTAATTGCCTGTCTCCTTCATTCGGAGATACAATAAGAAAGGGTCCTATATCATGTGCAGTAACCCCTCACCCACGCCCTGCACTCTCATACAGCCCGCCAGCAGCTTTCCTGAGGCAGTCCTAGAACCAGTTTATTTCCCTCCCTCACGCACGTGTCGCCACACGCTCCTCGCTTCCCGTCACCATATATATATATATATATATATATATATATATATATATATATATATATATATATATATATATATATTTTTTTTTTTTTTTTTTTTACAGAAAAGGAGACAGTTCAAGGACGTGAAAAAAAGAAAATAATAATGAAAAAAAAGCCCGCTACTTACTGCTCCCGAATAGAGTACATAGGAGATGCCAAAAAGAGAGGTCAATTTCGGGAGGAGAGGTGTCCTAATACCCTCCTCTTGAAAGAGTTCAAGTCGTAGGCAGGAGGAAATACTGATGAAGGAAGATTGTTCCCGAGTTTACCAGCGTGAGCGATGAAAGAGTGAAGATGCTGGTTAACTCTTGCATAAGGGGTTTGGACAGTATAGGGATGAGCTTGATTAGAAAGTCGTGTGAGGCGAGGCCGCGGGAGGGGGGGGAGGCATGCAGTTAGCAGTTCAGAAGTCGCCACAGGCTCCTCGCTCCCCGGCACCATACGCTCAAACTTTGTTATTTTTGCTCCTTAGAAAATTAATTGCCTCCCCGTTTTTAGTGCCGGGGAGTAACGCAGCACCGGACACGAGCAGGTAAGTAACGCACACCTGTCTGTTAGTCACTTTCCACCAGCCCCGCCGCATGGTATCAACACACTGATTTTTCCCATCGCTGCTATTTTTTCTCCAGTTGTATTGGACTCGGATCTGGCAAAGAAATATATGTAACAGGCACTTCATTTTCTAAAGAGCAAAAATAACAAAGTTTGAGTATATGGTGCCGGGGAGCGAGAAGCCTGTGGCGACACGTGCGTGAGGGAGGGAAATAAAGTGTTACATATATTTCTTTGACACACACATGCAAACCCGACACATGTTTGATCATTGTCTTTTTTTCTCTTGCATTGGACTTGCATCTAGCTGAGGAATAGTTAGCCGAGATGCAACACTTGTGACGCTTCACGACAGCACACCGTACATACCGGCATGGGTCGTGTTCTATATATTTTTTTTTTCGTAGGCGTGGGCCCTGCCGTTACTTTTCTGGAAATACACTGCACTGTATTTCAGAGAGGCCGAGGCTGTAGATGGAACGCGGTGGGGATCAGAGGGGGTGGGGGTAGGCGGGATTGGGCGGGGCACCGGGAGAGTAGCAGCAGCACGGGCCGCCGCGGGTCGTGGCGTCACGTGAGTGCATTAGCGCTCTTCGCTCCACTTCCGGCGCAATAAGGAAAGAATTCTGACGCTGTTTTCCGCGCCGCCTCCAGCATTACCCTCACCAATCGGGATAATTCTGCTAGAGAGGCGAGGCGCAGCTTTCCAAGGCTATGATGGCGGCCGTTGCAGCCACCCGCGGCCCGGAAACATTACTGCCGGTTTTCTTTTTTGAGTTCAGGAGATGCGTCTTTTTCACGTTTGGAGCAGCGGCTCAGCTCATCCACAACGCGAATTTCAGCTTCCACACTCGTCATGCAGCAATCTGAATTTAGTTTGTGCATTATTCTAACGAGACACTTGGTTACACATCTTACGAAATTATTAAATATTATTTTTAATAAAAGTTCGTTTCCGATTATAATTGCTTCATATTTTGCATTCACAATGAAAATACTCCTTCCATTCTGTGTGGTAAGGTGGAGGGATGATATTTTTAATCATCGCCATCTCACGACACACACACACACACACACACACACACACACACACACACACACACACACATACACACACACACAGAGGCAGTCCTCCTCCAACCAGCAAACAACTCCAAAAATTGTGCCGAAACTGTAGACTCGTCGGACAAAAATATTGAGCGTCGTTTACACAACAAATCTACAACTTCCTGAGCCAGAAACACTGTTGGGAGTGAATGGCAGCTGCATATCATGGCTCTGCCTGCGAGTGAGGCTGGATTTTCTGTATCTTATCCGGGACACACACACACACACACACACACACACACAGACACACACACACACACACACACACACACACACACACACACACACACACACACACACACACACACACACACACACATATACATGAACACACACACACACACACACACACACACACACGAAGTGTGTCCCCATATACAAAAGTGGAGGGAAGGAAGAACCCCTGAACTACAGACCTGTATCATTGATCAGTGTAGTATGTAAAATATGTGAGAAAGTGATAATTAAACAATGGACGAGATTTCAAGAAGCGCATAATTTAATCACAAGTAAACAGTATGGATTCAGAAAAGGGCGCTCATGTGTGACAAACTTACTGAACTTTTACTCAAGAGTGACAGATATAATACAGGAAAGGGACGGATGGGTTGATTGCGCCTACCTAGACCTGAAGAAGGCGTTCAACAAAGTTCCACATACAAGACTGCTATGGAAACTATAAAATAAAGGAGGATTGAAAGGGAAAATGAAGAACTGGATGGAAAACTACCTAAGGGGAAGAGAGATGAGAGCAGTGGTTAAGGACATAAAATCGGAATGGAGAACTGTAGAGAGTGTAGTGCCTCAGGGATCGGTATTGGCACCAATACTTTTCCTAGTATATATTAATGACATGCCAGAGGGAGTAAATAGTTATATGAGCCTGTTTGCAAAAGATGCAAAACTGCTAAGACATATAAGAAACAGTAAAGACTGCGAAATTATAGCGGGCTTTTTTTTATTAATGTTTGCTTTTTGTGTGCCCTTGAACTGTCTCCTTTGCTGTAAAAAAAAAAAAAAAAAAAAAAAAAAAATAAAAAAAAAAAAAATTTGGAAATGGAGTATGGAATGGGAGATGAAATTCAATGTGAAGAAATGTCATGTTATGGAAATGGAAAAAGTGAAGGAAGGCCAAAATGGATATATAAAATGGGAGATGGTGAAATATTAAAGAAAGTACTCGAAGAGATCTGGGAGTAATAATTCAAGATAATAAACAGCCAGAGAGTCATGTTAATCAGATATTCGGTGATACGTATAACATGGTGAGAAATATAGGAATAGCATTCCACTACATGGATGATGAAAAAATTAATTACCACTATGATCATACCAAAATTGGAATATGCGGAGGCAGTGTGGTCTACCCATAAGAAGAAACACAAAGAAACTAGAAAGAAAACAAAGGATGGCAACAAAAATGGTTCCAGAGCTGGAGGGATTGACATACGAGGAAAGACTAAAGGAAATGGAGTTACCAACACTAGAACAAAGAAGAGATAGGGTAGACCTAATAAAAATCTATAAATTATCGAGCAAAATGGAGGCTTTACCACCAGGAAGACAAGAGGACATAGTAAAAAATCGAGGAAGGGAAGATGATTGAGAGACATAAAGAAATATAGCTTCCCGCAAAGAAATATAGAGGTTTGGAACGGACTGAGGATGTAGTATCGGTGAAGGGTGTGCAAAGCTTTAAGGAAAAGTTGGATAAATGCTGATACGGAGACGGGACCACACGAGCGTAAAGCCCAGGCCCTGTAAAACTACAACTAGGTAAATAAACACACACACACACACACACACACACACACACACACCGTTCCCGTGGCGTAATGGTATACCTCTTGGTCTGCCATATTAGCAGGCTGCGGTTCGAGCCTTACTCAGGCCAAAAGGTTTTAGCAATGACAAGGAGGTGTGTGTGTTTGTGTCTGTGTGTGTGTGTGTGTGTGTCCCGGATAAGATACAGAAAATCCAGCCTCACTCACAGGCAGAGCCATGATATGCAGCTGCCATTCACTCCCAACAGTGTTTCTGGCTCAGGAAGTTGTAGATTTGTTACGATGACTGCGCTTGGCTCACAACGAGGTCCCGTGGTCGATTCTTTGGCAGAGTGGAGACGGATGGGAAGTATCCTTTCATCCGTAACCCTGTCCACCTATCTCCAAGCTATGGAGTCAAGCAGGTGATCAGACATGGCGAATGACACACTCAAGGAAAAATTCTGAACATGATTTCATCGTCTGCTTTGCGAGTATAGGTGCCCTTATTTGCGCTGCTATATATTTCTGCAAGACACACCATATGATGATATGTAATCTTTAAACATTAAAAGATTTATAAGTTTATCTTCCAAATATTAGGACATTAAACTGTTGGTTCTCATAACCGATGGTCGAATGATAAAACAACACTAAGTAAATGTAAAAGACAGACCCACACAATACTATATTTTACATTCGATACTCCTCCTCCTATATAGGGATTGGAATCCTGTCTTTGTACTTTCATCTCAAGCATTACAAGCAAATCTCGTATTAAAGGCTGATCTGTTTCTGCTGCAGTTGCTGGGAATTGTTCAACTTAAGGCGGCGTTACACAGGGCAAATTTCTCCCAACATGTTCCTCGTTTTCGTTGGTGATATCGTCAACCAACAATGTTGTGCATCACACTGTACTGACCCTGAACTGTTGTGTTGACGCCAAGCTCCAACAACAACAAACACCACGCCAGCATCTCTCCAGCCACTTGCATGAATCGGAAGGATATTGAGGTTTTAGAAAATTGTGCTGCTGCATTGCACAAAATGAAGCATATGCTACGACTGCAGAACAAGTTTGTTTACCTCGCGCCAGGCACAGACTCCACCCAGCATACCATCACAGTCAGTTGAGTGTTATAAATAACTTTACACAGTGGACAAATAAATCACAATCACATACTTGCACATGTACGTCGGTTTTTGGAGTTTTACAGTTGACAATTTGAGTAAATACTCGTATGTTCGATGATTGATTTTCAATTTACATTTACAGCTTATAGCACGAATGTCATTTGACCCCGATTTCTCCCAACCATTCTGGCAACACAGCCGTTGTCCAACCTTCCTGATCTCCCAAATCTTGTTGGTGGTTGTTCATTTTGCCCAACCGCTGACCAAAACGAGCAACATGTTGGGAGAAATTTGCCCTGTGTGACGTCGCCTTTAAAAGGCTATAAACGGCTTTCTTCCACAGGGAATTCAGCTTCATTATTAGACACCCATCCCAACAAGAGTTGCACAGTCCTATGGCAGATGATACAGAGCGCTTATCTATTGACGTTTCTATCATTGCAGATTGGGGAAGAAGAAACTTATCATTCAATGTTTTAAAGACTCGATCTTTCCATGTGAGAACCCGAAACAATCTTTCAGACACCATACAGTATTCTTCATTTAACACAGCTGTAGAACCTCTCTTCAACATGGAACATATGCTGTCTTTTCTCACCTCAAAATATCAATTGGAAATTTCGTATATTATCTCTTACTAAATAATATTCCTTCAGGTTAAGTGTTCCATAATAGAACAAAAATGCCGTCTCCCCTTGTCCGCCTCGCCCATCTCCTTTAGGAATATGCATTCCAAGTGTGTTGGGGGATGGGCGGGAGAAGACCCACCCACGGAAACTATGAGACAAATAGACTTTACGATTTCAATGCCTTACGTTTTAGCCACTCCCCTCCTCCTGCTGACTGTCTTCTACCATCTTAGGTCAGTCGCAGTGTTCCTTCCCTTGCAATTGTTTTACATCTGTTTCTACTCTAATTACTTTTTTTCAACATAATAGCTAAAATTATGCACTCTCTCGCGGCATCGCTGCATACAACATTCTTCTATCCAAGCCTGCCCTTAAACATACCAACTTCCTAATGCAAGTGTTAATCAACATCTTTAATTTTTCTTCGTTTTCAGAAGGAAACTCTGAAACAACTTTTCTTCGT
>NW_026111547.1:152500-157500 GCF_024679095.1 Eriocheir sinensis | reverse complement strand
TGACTAATGGAAAAGCATTGTGGCAGCAGAACCAAGAAAAACAGTTATCAAGAGATTACATGAAAAATAAAATAAATATCAACTACACGAATAGTTAGTGACTGCTGCCACTCTTATAAACGAATTATTATAACTAAAGAGAGAGTAAGTTTTCAGGTGTTTACAAAATTTTGTTTTTGTCAAAAAATGAAGTTCTGTGCTGAGGGGTTCGACAAAGCTAGTCAGGATATAAAATGTGTATCATTAGCACGAAGAAAAAATGACTGCCAACACTCGCGAGAATGAAAAGGAAAGAACTAAGAAGAAGTGCAGTCTTCAAGAATTCTGGAAAATGAAGGCCTAGTAAAAGATACCGAGATCTGTGATCAGTAGTTCAACGAAGCTTTATCAGTGTAAATCAATCAGCAAATTAAGAGACGGAAACAAACAACAGCATTAAAGAAGTCCTCCAACATTTAGAAGAAATGAATACTAATGTAAATCAGAGGAAATCAGTCCTACCAGCAGGAGAAACAGCAAGGAACTCAACAAAGCTACAGAAAAATAAGTCATTCAGCAGGTGAAGAGTGTCTCTCCGTTAGCCTGTCTGTCTATCTGTAAGTCTGTTTGTCTGTCTGCTTATATGTCTGACTCTCTCTCTCTCTCTCTCTCTCTCTCTCTCTCTCTCTCTCTCTCTCTCTCTCTCTCTCTCTCTCTCTCTCTCTCTCTCTCTCTCTCTCTCTCTCTCTCTCTCTCTCTCTCTCTCTCTCTCTCTCTCTCTCTCTCTCTCTCTCTCTCTCAACAACCCTTAAATAACCTGACTTTGTGCTGTTTCCATTTCTCTTTCAATTCCTCCTCCACTATTTACGGAATGAAGCCTTCCAACACTTTAGGGAAATGGAGACTAAAAAAAAAAAAGCCAGACAAGCAGGCCTGCCAACAGTCAAAAGAGCGGGGCTGCCACCAGTCAGTAGGGCTCGCAACCCCTGCTAACAGCCGCCCTAAGCGCCCCAATTAGTAGTGTTGCCGGGGGGCGTGATTTAATTCGCCCCGCCCCCCTAATTAATTAAATATATTGTGTCATGATCGGCTCACAAGTTAGGGTGGTGTGGGGCGCAAAGGGCGAGGGAGAGGGATGGGGAGCAGAGGGAGAAGGGAGGCGAGGAGTACGAGTGGATGACGGAGGCCGGAGAGGGTGGGGGAGGGGGGGAAAGGAGATAGGAATAAGGAATGGGAAGGAATACAAAGCCAGTGGAAACCAAAAAAGGGACTGGAAATGGAAGAGGCGAATAGCTGTGAAAGAGGTGAAATGTAAAATAAGGAACAAAAAAAAAAAAAATAGGAGAGATATGGGAAGATCAGGGAGACAAAAAGCGGACGAATAGGGATATACGAGTAATTAGTAAATGAGAGTTGCGAATAGGGTTGAAAGACATGAACGGTAAAGAAAGAAAAACAAAACAAAAGAAAGGCAAGGTAGAATAAGGGAGACATGAGTAAAGAAGGGAAGAACTAGAGAATGGATAGAGGTGTAGAGGCGAGTGGGAACAAGAGGATCAAATAAGGGTATAAGGAAATAAAACGATGAAATGAAGAGGACAGTGGAAAATATAAGAGTTGAATGGGGGAGGTAAGAATGAAAAAGACGAGAAATATAGGACGGATAGGATTATAAAGGAACACGAATGGTTGAGACGAATAGATAGAAATGTCGAGAAGGAAAAACCGAGAGGGATGAAAAAATGGGTAAGAGTGAGGGAGGATGAGATAGGCAAGAGTGTGAAAAGAAAGGAACATAAAACAAAATAGGAAGGGAAAGAGAAGGGAGTGGAATCGGAGAGAGGAATGGGGGTGAGTTGTGAAAAAAAATGACGAAAAAGAGGAAAAACTAGACAGGGATAAAGGAATAGGGAAGAGGGAAGAATTGTATGACGGAGGCAAGAGTGAGAAAGCGAAGAAATAGCGAAAGATTGGGAATAAGAGGAAGTAGGAATCTGGAAGGCCAACAGGAGTAGAAGAAATGAAAGATAGCATGAGAAGAAGAGCAGCGAAGGGTAAATAATTTGGGGAGGAGGAAGGGAGAATGAGAGAGGCAAAAGTGGATGCGTGAAGAAAATGGAGAACGGATGGGGATAAGAAGTAGGAAAAGGGACGGAGATTACATAGTGTTAATGAGAGAAGTGAAAGATGACGACGAGGGACTAAAACAGAGGGAAAGGATAGTATAGTGGAGGGAGGTGGTGTAGTGCCAAAAAATAATAGAGTAAATTGAATGGTGCGCTCTTTATATATCTATACACACATTATACAACGATTAAATTATTGCCCCCCCATTACATTTTACTACTAAGGGAATATCGAGGTTCGTCGGCAAGGCTATACGTGGCATTCAGGTTTTAGCCTCTTCTGATATCCTTCAAAATTATGTTTCTCTAGTGAAGGAAGTATGAAAGCTGGTGCACAAGATTACGAAGGTGGACGGATACTGGGATTCAGTTCAGGAATTTATTTAAGAACACATTTTCACTCAGCGTTCAGATCAAGCCGGCATCATGGCCAGCATCTATATCCCAAAGTGCGTTTGCTCTGACCTCTAATAAAAGTTTTCCCACGTATATCGTATGGGATAATTCATAATGTATTGTGAATGAAACTATCTATCTCTGTATCTCTTTATTTATCCATCCATCTATCTACCTATCTATCTATTTCTATCTACCTATTTATTTACCTATGTAATTATTTATTCATCCATTGTTTGTGTCTATATGTCTATCGCGGCAACGTGCAGCTAGGTACTCGAATATTTTTCCTTCACCGGCAAAGCCTCGGTGCGAGTGAGCTTCCTAATCATCCTTCCAATATCAACCACCTTTGTAAACCATGCAGTCATCTGCAAGCACCATCACTACCACCACTACTGCATACAAATAAATACATGAACAGTATAACAATAGTAGCTGCAGTAATAGCATCAGCATCAGCAACAACTATCATTGTTACCACTACTACTCTAGATACTACTACTACTACTACTAATAATAATAATAATAATACTCTTATTACTACTACTACTACTTCTTTTTAATACGTCCTCCGTCCGTTAGCGTTGCGTTGTTAGAGGTCTATTTTTTAAAATTTCTTCATAACACATTTGCTTGACCTCAGCCTCGCCAGTGGCTGACCGACCACTAGCTTTACTTAGTGATACGAACAGTAGTATAGACTGAATACTTAATTAAGCTAGCAGAGCCTCAAATCAAGCACCGTCGCCTCAAAGTCCAGGTTGGCAATGAGAGTGATTTTGGGTGCAGGTGGCACCAAGGTTGGCTCACAAGGGAAAAGGACAGAGTCTTGCGTAGAAGCCCCGCTCTCTTGGTCCCATCCCGTCCGACGTAGTGAAAGCAAGAGGAGTAAAGGAACCCTGGACATTCTCTTTTCTTTCTTCGTATGCTCTGTTTTTCTCCTGTTTATTCCTTCTGTGAGCTGCATCGGAGGTCAGGTCTTGATATCAATAGGCCATCAAATGAAAAATTCATACGTCAAAGTACGCCCTTTGTCCACAAGTCCAAACTAAATAAACCTTCCTCTCAGTCAGATTCTGCACACAGCGTGACGTCAAGCAAATTAGTCGACTGGCACTAAGTAAGCTTAGGAAATTATGCAGGAAAATCTAGCATTGTTACTAAACGTTGTTAATAGGTATATTCAACATGTAGAAGGTTTAATATAAAGGAGGCGGTGGCCCAGTGTTCAGCGTGCGAACGTTGTGACGCCGAGGACATAGATTTGATTCCCACCGCAAAACGCTGACAAACCATCGCCTAGAGGCGAGAGATTACCCGCTTGCTGCCCAGATCTTCAGTCAAACTTAACATCCACGATTTCGGTCAAGAGGACCAGGAGGGGGGCTTGGACAGCATGGCCCAAGCAAAAGTCACAGATCACGGCAGCCACTATAAATAAAAATTCGCCTGTGCCATTAAAGGGTTGGGGTCGTCCAATAGGACCCTCAAAAGAGTCTAGCGGCGATATAGGCAGCACTGAAAAATACCACAGCACTTACCTGTAACAATATTAATAGACAGTTTTTCATTTACTTTGATGCCTATCTTGCGATGACGTCACGAGAACCCCGAATGGACATGCTCGGTAGAGCTGTTTACACTGATCTATTGTAGGAGAGAATGTTGATTCAGATCGAGAGTTCACGGCAGGGTGATAAATAAGAAACACCAGGTTAATTCCTCCCTTTCCCATATTCATGTGGTTGCAGACTTTTTAAAAAGGAAACAAAATACGCCTAAATAGTTAGTAAGGAGAGCAATTGCAATTACTGCAACTAAATGGATGCCACAGTTGTTATTAGCAAGGTTACATACTGTCCATCCGTGTACATATTTTTCTGTCGATTTGCCTTTTCTCCTGAAAGGAGAAATTGCAGCTGTGACAACTTTCAGCATCCCTGTTGCCGACGAAGAAACTGTAATTATAATATTTATATACGACCTATCCGTTTGCTCGTCTCCTATACAATCAGTTCGTCTGTCTATCTCGTGATTAGAAGACAATCAGTAACTGAAAAAACTTCGTTTCAACGGTGCTGTTCTAACTATTGCATCATATGTATAATATCTCTCCATTTGTTTTTCTGTTAGGTAGTCTCTCTCTCTCTCTCTCTCTCTCTCTCTCTCTCTCTCTCTCTCTCTCTCTCTCTCTCTCTCTCTCTCTCTCTCTCTCTCTCTCTCTCTCTCTCTCTCTCTCTCTCTCTCTCTCTCTCTCTCTCTCTCTCTCTCTCTCCTTTCCTTTTCTCTTTGTGTGTGTGTGTGTGTGTGTGTGTGTGTGTGACTTTTTCCATGCACCCTTGCTAGTTAAGTTCTCCTTTTAGGAAATTTATATACATTTTTTTTTATTTGCTGTTTTTATACATTCCAAATCATACTGCTATGACCGACCTCTCTGTCTGCTTGCTCTCTTAAATACTTTGTAGTTGTCTTAGAGGGAAACTTAATGAACTCTTC
>NW_026111547.1:117500-147500 GCF_024679095.1 Eriocheir sinensis | reverse complement strand
GCAGGCGGTAGTTATGTTGAACCTTAGCCGAGCCAGGTGCGTATATATCTTGATGACATGATCTTGCTTCCATCTTGCGGCAGACTAGGAGTCTTCAAAAACAGATATATCAAAGCACAAAAAAACTCTTTATTAACGATTTTCTGTATTAGGACACTGCTTCTGTAGGTGAAATGCCGACTTTTCAAGCAGCAAATACGGCGGTTTCTGGCAATAATTAGGCTTACCAACTCGAATCCAGTGAGGCTGATTGATCATCACACTATGGAGTTTCTTATATGCATGATCTGACTTTCAAGGGAATCAATGTTATTATACTCAGACTATGAGATCTGGGAAATAATATCCGTTAGATTATTCCCACTATTTTGAGATAGGGTCCTAGCACTGACTGGGAAGTAATGTGTTATTGTAATAGTTAAGGACCATTAAAACTATCAAGGCCTCCATAACTTCCCTAATGTATCAGCATAAAACATGATACTGGATTTAATGTTGAAAATATGGAGACTGCATACAAGACTGCGTTCACGATGTCACTCATAGTCACGGAGCATGAAGTCGCTAATCCGTCAAGGTTGATTCCATGTCATCTTTCCTTCTTGGCGTCCTCCTCTTCCTGTTCAGGTTGTCAAACTCACACACACACACACACACACACACACACACACACACACACACACACTCTCTCTCTCTCTTATACACACACACACACAAAAAAAAAAGTTGGATAAATGCAGATACGGAGACGGGACCACACGAGCGTAAAGCAGGCCCTGTAAAACTAAAACTAGGTAAAACTAGGTAAATACACACACACACACACACACACACACACACACACACACACACACACACACACTCACACACCTCACTTTCTTACAGCATTATTATATGGATTATCTAGTTTTTAGTGATTGATATACATGCGTTTTTAGATTTGGTTACTTACAAATCTGGAAGTATAAACTTTACAATTTTGAACGGCTTTAGACGGGCACAAATAGATGTAGGTGTCTAATAGAAAGGAACAGTGTGCCAAGGTGAGGAAGTGCACGATTAGGCATGAGTTGAAAGGTAAATGAATGAATAAAAATGCATAAAGAGACGGAAGAGAAAAGAGATGAGGGGACAACGCTATTGGGACGAGGTAAGAGAAAGATTGCGGCAGGAGAAAGAGGGGAGGAATGGAATGGGAGAAGAGGAGGAAAAGGAGAGAGGAAGAGGAAAAGAGAGAGGAGGAGAATGAGGAGAAGAGGTAGGAGGAGGAGGAGTAGAAGGAGGAGAAGAAGGGATAGGAGAAGGAGGGATGAAAGAGGAGACGTAGAAAGAGAAGGAAGAGAATGATTATAATACTGATAGGAAAAATAGTACTAATAATAGTGACGATCATGAGAATGGTACATGAACCGCTACTACTTCTATTACTACCACCACTACCACCACTACTGCTACTACTACTATCACTACTACTACTACCACCACCACTACTACTACTACTAGCACTACTACTACCACCACAACAACAACTACTACTACTACTACTTCTACTACTACTACTACTACAGACAAAGCCTCCCTTCTTGCATGCCATATGGTGTGAGTTACATCATTCGGTGATCCACATGCACAGAGATCAGGCTGCCCCTCAATCCGCCAGCCATATATCAGAGCAACGGCGTCGACAAATTCTTGTTTGTTGAGGCTGAAGCCTTTTGTTCTGATTGGTATAGTGACGTTAGCCAGTTAGAGGCGCCTGCCTCCTGTGCTGTGTGGATTATTCTGCACATTTCTTTGGACAGGTTGTGTGTTAGACAGTCCAGCTCGTCCCTTTAGGCCTGGTGTATTTCTTCTGAGATTCTCCTGAAATGCCTGAATTTACTCTTTACTACACTAACACACGACCTCTGCGTGTAACGAAACACACGAGAAATTAATCCAGACAAGGAAAGGTTTGCCGGCGCCGGGGATCGAACCCGCGACCAGCGTAACGGGAGAGCCACTCCTTTACCAGTCGGCCAAAGAGGTACCCCCGTGGCTAAATGGGTTAGGGGAGGCTCGCCCATCAGGCAAGTCGTGTCACTACACTTCTTTTAATATTTCTCATTTCACTTTGGTCTATTTCGCCGTCTGCCTCCTAAGTGATGAACCTGTTGGTGAGGGATCTGGTAAGGCTGATGGAGTTTTGGTTCTCCTTATCAGACAGCTTCTCAGGGTTGGTGATCCCCATTCCGCCCAGTCTTAGAGGAAGTGTTAGCATATCCCTCTCCTCCTCCCACAAGGCATGAGATTTCACCAGCGGCGGTAAGAATACATTCTTGACGGCATTCTCCAGTTGTCGGAGGAGTAGACTGATGCTGGGGATGGTGCGCATCAGGAACGTCCACCTATGTTGGATGCCGTGGGTGTACGCTGAATAGGCAGCGTGTGGCTCAGTCTTGGCAATAGCAGACAAAGCTTCTATTTCCTTCACCCATTCAGCTACTTTGTCTCCTACGTACTCCTTCTTACATATCTCTGTCCCGATCACTGCACCTAAGTGTTGTTGTCTGTCCTTTGTCATAATGACTCCACTTCCTCTAAAAGTTTCTGCGGCACGGTCATAATGTTCAGGTTTGACAATAAGGACAGACTTCGTGGCGCTACTATTTCTACTATTACTACTACTACTACTACTACTACTACTACTACTACTACTACTACTACTCCTACTACTTCTACTATTACTACCAATTATACTACTACTACTACTACTGTTACTACTGCTACTACTACTACTACTACTACTACTACTATTACTACTACTACTACTACTACTACTACTATTACTACCATTACTACTACTACTACAACTACACATATTTCCGCCTCCGCCTCCGACTCCAGGAAGTTGCGACTCCGACTCCGACTCTGACTCTACCCCCCTCCCCCTCCCCCTCTTCTACAGTACAGTGGTAGGCAAATCAAATCCAGCTTTACCACATTACACACCACAGCAAACATGACACCTAGCAACACCACATCGCACCACACCACACATCACACTAAGGCACACCGCACTACAAACCCCACCCCACGTCACACCCAGGCAAATCACACCACAAATCACACTCAGCAACACCACATCCCACATCACGCCCAGCCACACCACACCACTCACCATACCACATCCCTCATCACACCCAGCCACACCACACCACTCACCACACCACACCCCTCATCACACCCAAGCACACTAAACCACAAACCACACTCAGCCATACCACACGACACATCATACTCATCCACGCTATACCACACACCACACCACACCACAAATGACACCCAGCCACATTACGCCACACACCATACTTAGCCCCACCGTACCACATATGACACTTAGCCACATCACACAATACATAACACCCAGCCAGACCACACCACACCACACTCACTCACACCACAACACATATCACACTCAGCCACACCACACCACACATGACACTCAGCCACACCACGCCACAAACTACACCCATCAACACCACACCAAACGTCACACCCGACCACACTACACTACATATCACACTGAAGCTCACCACACATCACACCCAGCCTAATAACCACACACCACACACTGCCACAGCACTCCACACATCATACTCAGCCACACCATACCACATGACACCCACCCTGCCACATCACACCTCACACCACAACCAGCTACACCAAACCTCACATGACACCCAGCCACACCACACCCGGCAAAACCAAACAGCACTCAACCACACGACAGCACCAATGACACCCACCCACACCACATTACACGTTGCTCCCAGCCACACCCAGCCACACCACATCACATATTACCACGCCCTGCTACACCATCCTGCCACATCACACCCAGTCACACCATACCTCACACCACACCCAGCAACGCCACGAAACACATCACACCCATCTACACCACACCTAGTCACACCACACAACACACCACACCCAGTCACCACACCCCTCACATCACACCCAGTCACACCACATAACACATCACATCCAGCCATACCACACCACATTAATATTAATACCCAGCCACACAACACCACATACCACACTCAGCCACAACATACCACACACCACACCTAGCCACGGCACACCACATCCAGCCAGATCACACCCCACTCAGCTACACCACATCACCTACCACACCCAGCCACACCACACCACACCACACTCAGCCACTCCACACCACACCATATTCAGTCACATAACACCTTACACCACACCCAGCCACACCCCACCAGACAGCACACCAAGTCACACCTCAAACACTACACCTCATATCACACACCCAATAACACCACAGCACACACCACACCCAACCACACAACACATCACATCACACCAAGCAACACCACGTCACACATAACATTCAACCACATCACATCACACATCACATCCAGCCATATAATCACACACCACACCCAGCCACATTACACCACACACCACATCCAGCTACACCACGCCACGCCACACACCACATCTAGCCCCACAACACCACACCCCACACCCAGCCACACCCCTCCACACATCATACCCAGTTGTACCACACCACACAGCACACCCTACCATGCCACACCAAGTCACATCACAGCCCACACTACACCTAAGCACAGTACACCACACATCACACCCAAACACACCACTACACACCACATATCACATCCAGCCACATAACAACACACACTACACCCAGCCTCACTACGCCACACATCACAGTCAGTCACACTACACCACACACCACACCAAGCCATGTCAGACCTATCACTAGACCCAGCCACACAGCACTACACCACATACCACACCCAACAACACCACACCACACGTCGCATCCAACCACGCAACAACGCACATCACATCCAGTAACACTACACCACACCGCCTAGCCATTCCACAACAAACACACCCAATCACACCACACCACACATCACACCCAGCCACACCATACCATACACCACCTAGCCACGCCATGCCACAACTACATTAGCTACAATCAATCAGTTCACACTATACTGCAATTTGCATTACGGCCACAGATTAACCCTGACCTTAGTTGTTTAGAGTAAAAAAAAACACCATCCAGAGCCGAGTGTGAGCAGTGAGCAGCTAGGTCAGACTCAGTGCTGAGACAATAGCGGAGACGCATACGAGCATACTACAGGAATCAAACTTGTCTGTTGTTGGATGTGTTGTGTCGTTGGCTACTCCTTTTATGACACTGTCTAGTAATTTATCTCACTGATCTCCTGATTAATAATCCATGCAAAACATCATGAAATACAACATTTCCACAGAATATATCCACGTTAAATGAATATTAAGAAATGTCCTCCCACAAGAGAAGGAAGAGGAGAAGAGGAGGAACAGGAAAAGGATGATGATGATGAAGAGGAGATAGAGAAGGATGATGATGAGGGAGGAAGATGATGATGATAATGATAATGATGATGATGATGATGATGAGGGAAAAAGATGATGATGATAATGATAATGATGATAATGATGATGATGATGATAATGATGATGATGATGATAATGATGATGATGATGATGAGAAGGAGGAGGAAGAGGAGGAAGAGGAGGAGAATGAGGAAGAGAGGGAGGAGGAAGCATGGATACACGAAAAGACGGGCAACTGGAAGTCTGTTTTCTCATCATGTGGTCGCCTTCTCTAGTGATTTAATCTGTCCGACAGCCACTTCAGTGCCTACAGAGCAGATCAGAGCACTTTGGTAAGTACGTTCAGTTCACTCCTTACCCAACAAAGTAGCGGTCGATACGATTTTTAAAGGAGTTGATGGTTTCCGCACTAACTGCTTCGGAAGGAAGGTTGTTTCACTGACAGATGACTTGGCTTGAGGAAAAAGGAAAAAAAAAGCTACTGTTATTGTCTGTATTACATCGTTTCGCTTTAATAGGTAGACAGTTATTTTTAGTTCTTGAGTTAGTTTGTAACTCAAGGAACTTGGAGGAAATAACGTTACTGAATTTTTTCAACACTGGAATACGTACTGCTCCACGGTGTGGGACCCTCACACACACAGAAACATTGATAGGTTAGAACAAATCAACACCAAGGCGGCAAGGCTCATTACAAACAATTACACTCGAACGCCTGGAATCACAACACGGATCAAACAACAGATAAACATGGACCCTCTTCACATATGCAGACAAGCACACAGACTTACACTTATGTACAAGATCACAAACACACATTGACATTGACCCACAAACATACCTACACAGCGCAAACAGTCAACGTACTCGTAACACACACATCCATAAATACCAAACATATCACACTAACACTGACGCATGCAAGCACTCATACTTTTCCACGCACCATACGTGACTGGAACAGCCTCCCTCAACAGATTTTAGACTGCGGTACAATAGACTCATTCAAAAAACAAAAACATGCTCACTTGTCACCACAACACACCAACACTAACAATTACACTTGATTCACTTCCATCCCCTGCACACTCGGCTCCCCCGTCCCCCCAACAGCCAACAAATATGCGTGTTATGCACCTGTACGGGTGCCCTGCGCATCATTTATCCAGAAGTACTCACAGACCTGTCAAATCTCCTCGTCAGCGTTTTTCCAGCGTACGCTTACGAGATTTTGAGGAGGAGGAGGAGGCGGAGCAGGAGGAGGAGGAGGCGAAAGGTGAAAAAAAGGGAAGAGGAGCAAAACTAGGTGTAAGTGATAGAGTTGAAAGAAAGAGGAAGAGAAGGGAAAAAGAGTTAAAGAGAGGGAAAAGGAAGAGGAGTAGAATATTGAGGATAAGAATGAGAATGAAAGAAGAGGGAGAGAAGAGAAAAGGGAGTTGAAGAGAGGAAAAATGAAGAGCATGTAGTTGAAGGATGAGAGTGAGGAGGAGGAGGAGGATAATGAAGAGGAGGAGGAGGAGGAGGAGGAGTTGGAGGAGAAGGAGCCGGAGGAAGACTTCCTCAGTAAGCCTCGCCTGGTCCCACGACAATTCCCTTGTCTATCTACTCCCCGGATTTGTTAACTTTTCCATCCCTGAACAATGAAGGAATCGGCGAAAGTCTCTGAATAGTTAATAAAGGCATTTGAGGCAAGTTTTGGGTCCGCGTGACAGGAGGGGAAAGGGCAAGGAGGAGGAAGAGGAGGAGAGGAAGAGGAGGGCTAGGACGGAGAGGGGGAAGTAGAAGTGATCGTAGCGGTGGAGAAGGATGGTAATGGTAAAGTTGGGGGCTGTAGTTGCGCGTGTCCTCAGTGCTCACCTCCGTCGCAATGGCCCTTGAACCTGTGTTGGGTAACAACGTATTGCCTCGGGATTCAGGGCCAGAGTGACGCCAGCATTACTAGTTTCCCTTCTCCAGGTGTCCCCAGGTCCCCATTTATCGACCAGTCCGATAGGGAGCATGAACAGCTGGGTGAGCTGAACGGGAGAAGTTTGGGGAAGAAAATAAAATAAATAGGTGGAGAAGGAGAAAAAATGAAAGAAATGAATGAGGAAAAGAAGGTAATGGTGGTTATGAAGAAGAAGGAGGAGGAGGAAGAGGAGGAGGAGGAGGAGGCGTAGGATAAAAAAAAAAGAGAAAAGAGAAGGAAGTGAAGGAGGAGGAGGCTAAGGGAAGAGCACAGAGCAGGGTTCAGTCTTCAGCGAGTGTTTGATCGAAGGGAATTCGTCTCCCCTTCCCAAGAGTGTGGCGATAAATGGGAAGGTTTTCATTTTTTATTTAGTTTTTTTATTGTTGCTTTTTTTGCGGTAACAGTTGCAGATCATAGTTTCATGTTTGGTTTTCAGGTTTTTGTTTCCTTTTTTTTAATAAGGCTTACAGTGTCAACCATTCGTTTTAATCTTTCATTTTCTACAATGGTGTTATTCAAGGGTATGGAGTCGTAGTCGGAGTCGGAGACAGTCGCCGGAGTCGGCTACTTTTGATCGTGGTTGGAGTCGGAGTCGGAGTCAGAAAAAAATATGTCCGACTCCTTTACGTAATTAATTCTCGTATATAGCACTTGGCTGCTACGCTTGAACAGTGTTGCCACTTTACGAAAAAAATCCACAAATTTGTGGGAGAGGCAGATTTTAAGGGAAAAACGTTTAAAAAATCGTCTAATATGAATTTTTTTGTGGAAATGTGGATTTTTAACCAGTAAATTAATGAGATAGATTATTAGACGATGTTACTGAAGACATACCCGTACGACACGTGACGTACCTGGCGACTCTAATTCCTGTAATATACTGGCATGCGTATCCACTCTCGTCTTAGCACTGAATCTGTGCTAGGCTGCTCAAAGCTCAGCATAGGGTTGCCAAGTCTGTCCTTTTAAGAATTGCCAAGTCTGTCCTTTTAAGAACAACTTGTCCTTTATGAGATATGGATGTCTTCTTTATGCTAAACAATAAAATAAAGGTCAGGCTGAATCTGTGGTCGTAGTGTAAATCGTAGTGTAGTGTGAACTGACCGAGTGAAGCTTGTATAGTACAAAGTGGCATGGCGTGGATGAGTGTTATGTTGTATGCTGTGGCTAGGTGTGATGTGTGGTGTGGTGTGGCTGGGTCTGATGTGTGGTGTGGTGTGGCTGGGTCTGATGTATGGTGCAGTGTTGCTGGGTCTGGTGTGGTGTGGATGGGTGCGGTGTGAGGTGTGGTGTGACTGGGTGTGAAGTGTGGTGTGGTGTGGCTAGGTGTGGCGTGAAGTATGTTGTGAGTGGATGTGATGTGTGGTGTGGTGTTGTATGAGGCGTGATGTGGTTGGGTATAGTGTGAGGTATGGAGTCGCTGGATGTGATGTTTGTTGTGTGGCTGGGTGTGGAGTGAGGTATGACGTGGCTAATGATGCATCGTGTGGAGTGGCTGGGTGTGGTGTGGTGTGTGATGTGGTGTGGCTTGGCGTGGTATGTGTGTGGTGTGGCTGGGTGTGGTGTGGTGTGTGATGTGGTGTGGCTTGGCGTGGTATGTGTGTGGTGTGGCTGGGTGTAGTGTGGATTGGTGTGGCTAGGTGTGATGTGTAGTGTGGTGTGGTGGGGTGTGATGTATGGTGTAGTGTGGCTGGGTGTGATGTGTGGGTTGGAGTGGCTACTTGTGATGTGTGGTGATGTGTCTGAATGTGACGTGTGGTTTGAAGTTACTAGGTATGATATGTGAAATGGCGTGCCTAGGTTTGGTGTGATGTGGTGTATAGTGTGGCTGGGTGTGGTGCGGTGTGTGTTGCTGGATATAATGTGTGGTATGGTGTGCTTAAGCTTGATGTGTTATTTTGTGTGGGAACTGTGGAATGTAGTGTGACTTTGTGTGGTGTGGCTAAGTAATGTGTGCCTAAATATGATGTGTGGAATGGTATGATGTGGTGTACGTTGTAGTTGGGCGTGATGTTTGACATGGTGTGGCTTGTTGTAATATGTATGGTGTGGCTGGGGATGATGTAGTGTGGTGTGGCTTGGTGTGACATGGAGAGTGGTGTGGATAGATGTGGAGTGTGGTGTGTGGTGTGGTTTGGCTGGGTGTGGTGTGTGGTCCAAAATGATCACAGTTTTGGTTTTTCAAGAATATCTGATAATGTATTTTCTTAACAACATAGACATGACTGTTTTTTTTTTTTTAAGAACACACACAGACACACACTCAAGGATGTAAGGCATTATCTTCAAAATATTATTTTGAGGGTTTAATAAACATACATTTTTAGGGTGAATGTACTTTTTAATATTCAGTAAACTTGTTTTATTTTTCGTTTACTGCCTTTTAACGATTTCTGGCCTTCTTTCCAACTGTCTCCTTGCTGTTTGGACGTTTTGGAAATTGATCAATGAAATTACTGCTCATTTTATAAAAAGACCCAAACCGTTCTCATATTGCAAAATACTCAAATATAATGACCGGGCATTTTGCAAAAAGGAGAATTTTGTAAACTGACCGTATCAAATATAATCTCCGCCTCCTGTAATATGTTTCAGGATTGCACAAGTTTAATATCCATTTGGACCAATGTGCTGAAAAAAATATACATGGACACGTTAATAAGTGAATCATATTTTTACTTAGTCATGACTGAACAAGCTTCCATTTAAGTAATATACACTGGCAGGAAGAAACTTAAAAAAAAAATTGAATGAAATGGGAACAGAATTTCACATTTGCTGTGGGAGAAAGTATCAAAAGGTCAGGAAAATTTGCCTATGACTTCTCTTGGTGACACGTAGGGTTATAATTTTTTTTTTTATGTGCTGTTTCTTCATCGTCACTGAGCCATTGTTCGTGTATTGCTGAAGTAGCTTTCCTTCACAAGTATAATCACGTTTCCGAACTAAACTCATTATCATAATCTTGTGTCCCTTGTTTCTGCTTTTGCCATCTCTGCCGGTGTCGTCACCCTGGGAGCATGACAGGCTATCACTGCCGACACAAAAAAAATGATACGCACAGTTGCTTGCTGTTTTGCTTACTTGTTGTGTATCTACAGTCTTACCTTTACGAGATTCAATATGTTATTATCTTACTTCCGCCATGTCATATCTGCCATTATTTCCTCTGTTCAATGTGAAAATTCCCATGTTTTATTTTTCATGACATGTTTGATAAAGCTCCGATACGTTGATTACTTATATTAAGTACCCAAGTTTAGAATTAAGCACTCTGTCTCATACACATTTTCAATTAGGATTCACAGCGACACCTGCTGTGCTTAAAATAATAAGGAATAACTCTCTTCGCCCTATTGCCGCCTACATTAATTGTTGTAAAGTAATCGTATGGCCGTGCCTCAGGTTTGTACTTCGATGTTTCTTTAAAAGTTTTCACAACCAGCAAATATATTTCTTCAATACAGAATCCTGCTAGATTGCAATTTACAATTTTGTCATTTTTTTTTATATATATTTAATTTACACAGAGACCGGCAATTAGTTAAACATTCAGACACGATAGATTGGATGCGATACTCTACCACATAATAAGTAGATGCCTCCAAATTTCCTGTTGGAACTCTTACCTATCAAACGATGCACTCCCCACAAGAAAAAACTCGACGAGACTTACAGTGAGTGGTGAATAGTTATTAACACACACACACACACACACACACACAAACACACACACACACACACAAACACACACAAACACACACACACACACACACACACACACACACACACAAACACACACAAACACACACACACACACACACGCAACAGCCTTGCGCACGAGATTAAAAGAATAAAAAAGGAAAAACAATAATAGCACATTTTGCGCGAAAACATGGTAGATGCTGGAGCAGCTAGACTATCATAGGCTGGATTCACACCAGACGAGTTGAGTAAAGACGAGTCATGGTTAGTATTGAATTGGTAGGTACTCTGAGTTAAGCAAAATTCGTAATTCATATCAAGTTGTCGAGACATTGGCACATTTGAAAATGAACGCAAATTTTTTTCGGCAGTCTCTGTGAGTTAGGTAAATGAACAGCATCACCATTTTTTTTTTTTTTTTTTTTTTTTTTTTACAGCAAAGGAGACAGCTCAAGGGCACAAAAAAGTAAACATTAATAAAAAAGCCCGCTACTCGCTGCTCCTAAAAAGAATCCAAAGAGGTGGCCGAAAGATAAGTCAGTTTCGGGAGGAGAGGTGTCCTGATACCCTCCTCTTGAAAGAGTTCAAGTCGTAGGCAGGAGGAAATACAGATGAAGGAAGATTGTTCCAGAGTTTACCAGCGTGAGGGATGAAAGAGTGAAGATGCTGGTTAACTCTTGCATAAGGGGTTTGGACAGTATAGGGATGAGCATGAGTAGAAAGTCGAGTGCAGCGGGGCCGCGGGAGGGGGGGAGGCATGCAGTTAGCAAGTTCAGAAGAGCAGTCAGCGTGGAAATATCGATAGAAGATAGAAAGAGAGGCAACATTGCGGCGGAATTTAAGAGGTAGAAGACTATCAGTATGAGGAGGAGAGCTGATGAGACGAAGAGCCTTTGCCTCCACTCTGTCCAGAAGAGCTGTGTGAGGGAGCCCCCACACATGAGATGCATACTCCATACGAGGGCGGACAAGGCCCCTGTATATGGACAGCAACTGTGCAGGGGAGAAGAACTGGCGGAGACGGTACAGAACGCCCAGCCTCGAGGAAGCTGATTTAGTAAGAGATGAGGTATGAAGTTTCCAGTTGAGATTTTGAGTTAAGGATAGACCGAGGATGTTTAGTGTTGAGGAAGGTGATAGCTGGGTGTTGTCAAAGAATAGGGGATAGTTGTTTGGAAGATTGTGTCGAGTGGATAGGTGGAGAAACTGTGTTTTTGAGGCGTTGAAGGACACCAGGTTCTTCTTGCCCCAATCGGAAATAATAGTAAGGGCTGAGGCTAAGCGTTCTGCAGCCTCCAGCCTTGAGTCGTTAAGTTCGTTGAATAATGCAAAGTGGAATCATCGGCGTAGGAATGGATAGGACGAAGATAGATGAAGATAACTTTAATTTCGTAGCATTTTAGTGCATGTGTATGGTCCTAGTGAATGTAGCCTCCAGGATCATGATGTGTCATGTGGAGGCAGGATGCTGCTAAACTGTATTTTTTTTTTTCATGTTCCCAAAGTTTGGGAGTAAGTAGTTTTAGGAACTCTTGTCTTTCTTTTAGTTCATGTTTCCCCCACATTCAACTTTTCCTGTGGCTCCGAACTCACAACAGTTTAATTCAAATAGCAGATACTAAACGGCACCACTTGAAATTTTGCTGTATGCTGACTCGCTTCTTATTAGTTTGTGCACGTGAAAGGTAATGCGAAAACTTGACGAATGATTTGACACGATTAGGTCCAACACGACTCGTTTCGTGTAACATCAGATTCCTGACTGCATCATTAATCATTTAGAGAACTATTCAATACATTAGATTATTCGTTTAAATACTGTTGAGTCAGAACCCTCAAGCCCGTGACCATTCTCAAGTAAAAAAAGTTTAACAATTGGTTTGACTTCCTTTGATCTTTTAAAAAGATTTAGCGACCATGTCCCTCACAAAAGTCCTGTCATCTGATATATTTTTTATTAATCGACCAGAAGGTTTCCGAATTTGATCATTTTGACCAAAATATCCAAGTTGCTCTCACCCTAACTACTAACTGGGAGCATAAAGGTCGCTTACTTCTCCTTCCGCCTTCATAGTGTATTTGCTTATGCCATTTCGTGTGGCTTGAATGTTAAAATTTGACAACATAGTGTTTCTAGATCATTGTTTTTTGGCTGTTAAAAAAAAAATCAATGTTGGCATTTTTTTTAAAGCAACAATTCATGGTCAAATTCAAGAAAGCCGCAAAACACCTTTGTACATACTGTGGGTTGTAATTATGATATAACCACAGTTTAAAAGTCTAATTAAATGCTCTTGGGGTTGCTAATATTCAAATTTGATGGAAACTGTTATGATACTATAGGTACAAACTAGTTATTCAAAATAGCAACCAAAATGGCAGACGAACGATCTTAAGCACATGTCTTGACCTTTAATAGAGATAGAACCAAAGTTTTGAAGCCATATTGTGATTTATATGTTTAATATTGATAGAACACAAGTTTCAAAGTCATATTGTGTTTTTTGTCACAGGTCAATTATACCAGTTGAATATGATACATTAAATATTTTTGGGGGGACTAACCAAATATAGGAGCTGGACTAACTTGCTGTGTGCATAGCTTTTTATCATTTTATGTATAAGTCGCTATATTTTGTACTAATTATTGTTTTTTTTTATTCTTTTCACTTTTAGTGTTTTTGTACGCAGTAGCGATCTTTATTTCCGGATACTGAAATCCAGTCATGGCTGATTGTCCAGAAAAAAAGACGTAGAGTAAAACCACAAGTAGACTTTTCGCTGTCTAGTATGTCAAAGTGGTGGCGGGGCACTGATTGCGTGCCCAAAAGATACATCCCTTACCACCTGTACTCGAGGATGGTATTGCACTTTCCAACCACTTATTAAAGCATAAAGTATGTGTATGACCTGAATTTTTGACAGTTTGGTTTTCTGGATACTCAATGAGTATCCAGAAAACCAACTTGTACGAGATATGACGATGAATGATATTTAAAGTTTATGAGCGCAGTCTAGCACTCTCTCTCTCTCTCTCTCTCTCTCTCTCTCTCTCTCTCTCTCTCTCTCTCTCTCTCTCTCTCTCTCTCTCTCTCTCTCTCTCTCTCTCTCTCTCTCTCTCACACACACACACACACACACACACACACACACACACACACACACCGCTCCGGTAGCTCAGTGGTAGAGCGCTGCGTTGCCAGGCCATGGTCTGGCAGGTTCGAGCCCTGCTCAAGTGTATCTTTCCACTGTCAGATGAGCGGTTACTGTCGCCCCTTTTGGGAATGGGGGATGGAGTGTGTGCTGTGTGAAAGTCCCGGCAGTATCCAGGGATCGACTATAAGGAGACTGCTCGTGTTGGGAGGGTACTTGCTGGCGATTATGAGCCCAGCTCGTGATTAGGCCGTGGGTGAATTACAAGCACACACACACACACACACACACACACACACACACACACACTGCCTATCATTGTCAAGTAATACATAATACTATGTTGTAATATTCAGATTACTTGTTTCTTTTATCAGTCTTACCTTGTGATGCAATTTCGTGATCCATTGGCACGGCATCAGCATTCAGTTTTTTAATTCATATTTCAAGTTTCTTGCATAATCACTGTTTGAAACGTAAGCTGCAAATTATCACCCACTTAGGAATTATATTTTTTGTCTGCATGCCGAAATCCATTTAGTTTTCATGATGTTGAAATGTTTGGGAAGCAATCAAACCTAATACATCCTTTCCGTTTGTGATTTGATTTGCAGCCACCTTTTGCACAGTAGGATATGCTCTCGCGTAACCATGAACGTATGGTTGTATAGTGTAGGTGGGAAGGACAATCGTGTACTCCCATCCAAAATCGGGAGCCGACTGAAGACGGAAATTAAGCAAACTGCCGTCATTCCGATGTCCACTCTTGGAAAATGGGCCAGATGCGCCAAATGATTCTAATTTTCGGAAGGGAGTGATCTGCCTTTTATTGGTATTTTATTATTATTATTATTATTATTATTATTATTATTATTATTATTATTATTATTATTATTATTATTATTATTATAATTATTATTATTATTATTATTATTATTATTATTATTATTATTATTATTATTATTATTATTATTATTATTATTATTATTATTATTATTATTATTATTATTATTATTATTATTATTATTGTTATTATTATTATTGTTATTATTATTATTATTATTATTATTATTATTATTATTATTATTATTATTATTATTATTATTATTATTATTATTATTATTATTATTATTATTATTATTATTATTATTATTATTATTATTATTATTATTACCATCATTATTATTATTAATATTATTATTAATATTATTTTATATTATACTTTTATAATACTTTTATTAGGATTGTTAGTATTAATGACTTATTAGTAAGTCTAACGTATACTATGTATCAGCCACGCCACCTATTTTCCTCTTTTAAAAACTCCCCCTAAAGGAGATTATCATTACACTGATCACTCGTGATGAATGAGCTTTTTTCATGTACATTTTGCCCTTGGCCTGCCTCCATCACCGTAAAAAAAAAAAAAAAGTAATCTTCATTGTTTCTCTATCCACGTTCCTTCAGAACAAAGAGAATCTTATAGCAAGATATTCGTGGTGATAGATAGCAATTGCAAATTTACTATGTAGAAGTTTCAACTCTACTTTTTCGCCCCTCACATATAGCTCCTGAAGCACCTCTACCCTTTATTTGCCATCACCCAAAACGAGGATATTCTGCTAATAACCCACGTTTACCCTTTCTCAAGCACCCACCTATATCCACACCCCATCCCCCTCTCCTCAACCAACCTTCAAACCTATAATCCCCCAGTGCTCGTCGCTTTGCACTATATCGGAATAATTATTATTTATTCACAACACCCCCTACAGGTTCTTCTCACTGACGTATTGGGCTTGACTATTGGCTCAACAATTTTCATCAAACTAACGCTATGACAGAATTATTTTAAAAATGTATAGGCGTTCAGCATTTCACCGTCGACAAACTACTACATCCTTTACTATATGATGTACTTTCCTCTAATGAATAGGACTTGAGCTGAATTATATTGCTGGACATCTTTTCCTTTTCATTGTGAGCTCCCAGTGACTCGCCATCCACTACAAATCCTCACACAGGTACCGCCGAGGTATTTGGTATTGAGCTGAATGAAATCGCTTAACAACTTTTCCTTCTCTTCATTGTGAGTTTTGCAGAGCCTAACCATCCATCAGACTCTTGAGGACCTAGCTATAACTACACAATCCTTCCCCGTGCACCCGCCTCCTAGGACGAGCTGAATGAAATCGATAGACACATTTCCTTCAACTGTGTTCTAAATACCTCACCATCCATTACAAGGACAGATTGTAACCGCTGCATGCAGTACATCATCCTCTCTATAGGTAATTTCCATAAAGGTAATGAATTTGAGCTGAGTGAAATCGCTTGATACCATTTCCTTTTACTGTTTGTAAGCCCTAAGTCCCTCACTAGCTCGGTTGTACAAGACCTCACTATCCCTTCAAAAGGCAATACATCATCCCTTACAAATACTCTGTACTGAGGTTTCGGAGCAGGGCTGAATGAAGACACTTGACAACTTTGATCAGGCTAACACTAAAGCAGCTAATCCATCCCCACGTGGCGCAGAGCCGTGTTGACAGCATCGTCAGCGGAGCGAAAGCAACATTCTTTTTGTTCCGAGAGTCAAAGTTCCCCGCGCGAGGAACCAGGAGAAAGGCTCTGTCGAGAGGGTGAAGAAAGGCGTCAAGAAACCTGCCAAAAGTGTCGTCTCGCCTGAGATTCCCGTTGTCTCGCGATTGTAAATGAGAACAGTGGGAAGTTGAAGGTACAAAGGCGGCTGGTGCTACGGGATTTTTTTTTTTTTTTCGTTAAACGGTATTTCTTCTGCGGAGCACTGAAGCGGAAGGAGAAGACTATCACAAGTTTCTAAGTCACTTTTATGTGTAAATCCATTAATTATTTAACATTTCATACATCCCCGGCATAAAGAAAAATGTGTACGTCAACTTAAAGAGAAATATCGTACTGCGGTGAAGATCGACCCAAACGCATGTCATATCGCCATTGTGTAGGAAAACGTTTGAAGTCTGGGCGAACCTTTCAAACGTCAAATCTTCAGGTGTTTCGAGCAATCTGCGAAATTAGACGGAGGCTTGCGAATGAGTGACGTCGCTTTTGAGATGCATTCACTTGGTCTCTGGGGGACTGTGGGAAGACTCCACATGTGAAGACCAACATTAAAAACCTATCCCAGAATGATGTGCCGTGAAGGTTCCTCTCCTGGAGTAATGGATTGTGCTGGTCACAGTGGATCTCTTTTCCGATCCCAAGCCTTACAAACAGCATTACTATCATTCCCAACGGTCGCATCGAGGCAGCAGTGCAGCTCACCCAATGCAGGTCTGGGGGTCACTGTTGAGGCTGAGAGGGCCCCTTGAGAATGAAAACGCGTGATTCACCACCGCCCACCCTCCAGTGCCACCAAGATGCTTCAGGAAGGCCATTTCACCCTTTGATGTCGTGTCCTGCTATTCTCTCTGGGGCCGCCCTAAGGAGCTGGCCGCCGCACGCTACACGATCCGCTGAACAGTCGGCCAGTGAAGGACAAAAGCCGGAGAGAGAGACTGAGGCGATGCAATCAGTGAAGGAACTACTACCTGCCAATTTCAATTGTAGTAGTAGTAGTAGTAGTAGTAGTAGTAGTAGTAGTAGTAGTAGTAGTAGCAGCAGCTGTAGTAGTGGTTGTAGTAGTAGTAGTAGTTGTATTATTATTATTATTATTATTATTATTATTATTATTATTATTATTATTATTATTATTATTATTATTATTATTATTATTATTATTATTATTATTATTAATATTATTATTATTATTAGTAGTAGTAGTAATAGTAGTAGCAGTAGTAAGGTAAAGTTGGGGGCACACACCATAGCTATGTATAGCCTCAGTGCTCATCTCCGCTACAATGGGCCCTGAGCCTGTGGTGGGACGAACCCATTACACAGAGGGCCAGTGTGGCATCAGTTTGCCTCCTCAGGTGTCCCCAGGTACCCATATATCGATCAAACCGAAATGGTGGTTATGGTAGCTTTTTTTTCTATAATGTTGATAATATTGCACTATTTATTGCAGCAACAACAGAGGCAGCCTTATTGTTATTGTTATTATTATTATTATTATTATTATTATTATTATTATTATTATTATTATTATTATTATTATTATTATTATTATTATTATTAATATTATTATTATTATTATTATTATTATTATTATTATTATTATTATTATTATTATTATTATTATTATTATTATTATTATTATTATTATTATTATTATTATTATTATTATTATTATTATTATTATTATTATTATTATTATTATTATTATTATTATTATTATTATTATTATTATTATTATTATTATTATTATTATTATTATTATTATTATTATTATTATTATTATTATTATTATTATTATTATTATTATTATTATTATTATTATTATTATTATTATTATTATTATTATTATTATTATTATTATTATTATTATTATTATTATTATTATTATTATTATTATTATTATTATTATTATTATTATTATTATTATTATTATTATTATTATTATTATGATTATTAGCGGTAGTAGTTGCAGTAGTAGTAGTAGTAGCACTAGTAGTAGAAGTAGTAGTAGTAGTAGTAGTAGTAGTAGTAGTCGTTATAGTAGTAGAGGTAGTAGTTGTAGTAGTAGTAGTAGTAATAGTAGTAGTAGTAGTAGTAGTAGTAGTAGGCCTAGTAGTAGTAGACCTAACGAGAGAACTCCCAGAAGACACAAAGAGGAGGACAGATATTGCTCATGAAGTGGGCGCTTCAAACTGACTAACCACACTACCTATCAGGGCAAAAGGCTTCAATTTAAACAAAAAAGAATTCACTGATGCCCTTGCCCTCAGGTATGGCTGGCCAGTGGATGGGCTCCCAAACATATGTAACTGTGGCTCACCCTTCAACCAAAATCATGCCATGACATGCAAGAGAGGAGGTTTCGTCTGCATGAGACATGATGAAGTAAGAGACGTAGCAGCTCAGATGCTGAAAGAAGTCTGCCACGACGTGACTGTGGAACCCATGCTGCTCCCTCTGCAAGGCGAACACCTCGCCAGACGCACCGCTAATGTTTCGAACGAAGCACGAGTGGATGTTAGCGCCAGAGGGTTTTGGACTCGTGGACAAAGGGCATATTTTGACATAAGGATCTTTGATCCCATGGCCCATTGCCACAGAGACCTGACCCTTGATGCAGCCCACAGAAGAAACGAACAAGAGAAGAACAGAGCATATGAAGAAAGAATACAGAATGTGGACCAGGGCTCCTTCACCCCGGTAGTATTCACGACGGCAGGAAGGATGGGACCAAGGGCGCAGAACTTCTACGCAAGACTCGCCGAAACACTGGCGGATAAGAAACAGCAGCCAAGAAGCAGTGTGGTCGCCTGGATGAGATGCAGGCTGTCCTTCTCCCTCCTGAGGTCAGCCTTGGTCTGCCTGAGAGGAACCAGGTCACCTGCACCCAAAACCACCCGCATTGCCGACCTGGACTTTGAGGCGACGGTGGTTGATAGTCGTATCAACCACAAGCTCTGTTAGCTTAAAAATAATATGTTTAGTAAGGTTTGTAATATTAAATAAAGATGGTTGTCGGCCACAGTCATTGGCGGGGTGGGGCCAATGAATTGCTTTGTGAAAGGATATGAGAGAATATACCGCTCACAACGCAACTCTAATAGATGTAGGCCCGTAGTAGTAGTAGTATTAAAAAAAAAAAGTAGTAGTAGTAGTAGTAGTAGTAGTAGTAGTCGTTATAGTAGTAGAGATAGTAGTTGTAGTAGTAGTAGTAGTAGTAGTAGTAGTAGTAGTAGTAGTAGTAGTAGTAGTAGTAGTAGTAGTAGTAGTAGTAGTAGTAGTAGTAGTAGTAGTAGTAGTAGTAGTAGTAGTAGTAGTAGCAGTAGTAGCAGCAGCAGCAGTAGTAGTAGTAGTAGTAGTAGTAGTAATAGTATTAGTATAGTAGCAGCAGAAATGTGTAGAAAAATCCACACAGCACAGGAGGCGGGCGCCTTTAACTGGCTAACGTCTCTACCAGTCAGAGCAAAAGACTACAGCCTCAACAAACAAGAATTTGTCGACGCCGTTGGTCTGAGATATGGCTGGCCGATTGAGGGACTGCCTGATCTCTGTGCATGTGGATCACCAAATGATGTCATTCACACCATGACATGCAAGAAGGGAGACTTCGTCTGTATCCGACACGATGAGGTGAGGGATCTGGCAGCCAGCATGCTCGGGGAAGTATGCCAAGACGTCACTACCGAGCCGGCACTTGTCCCCCTGGACGGCGAACACCTTAGATACAGGATGGCCAATATTTCACATGAGGCACGGGTTGATGAAAGTGCCCGCCGATTCTGGGTGCGCGGATAGAGGACATTCATGGACGTCCGCATATTCAACCCGATGGTTGCCTGTTACCATGAGCTGCCCCTGGAAGCCGCCCACCAAAGGAATGAGCAGGAGAAGACAAGGGTATACGGTGAAAGAATCCAGTATGTGGATCAGGGCAGCTTCACTCCTTTAGTCTTCACCACATCCGGCGGGATGGGTCCCAGGGTCCGATGCTTGTACGCACGACTCGCGGAACTGATCTCAGAAAAGAAGCATCAGCCAAGGAGCCACGTTGTCGCCTGGATGAGGTGTCGCCTCTAGTTCTCCCTGCTCAGGTCGGCCATCCTATGTCTCAGGGGCACCAGACACTCTGGCCCAAAAGCCACCAAAATCTCTAATATGGACTATGAGGCCACAGTGGTGGAGAGTGACATTAGGGTGGGTCGGGAGTGACTTGAGTAGGGAAGGAAAGGGAGATCTAGACGCAATAGATGATAAGGTGTTATGTATAGATTTAGTGCTAGGCAGTATTAGTGATATGGTTGGATGCCACAGTCATTAGCGAATAGAGTTGGGGCTAATGACCTCCAAGCTATGGAGTCCTCCATGATTATGTATCGGGAGACTAAACATGGGTGAAGGTATATTTTATGTTGTTGTTGTAGTAGTAGTAGTAGTAGTAGTAGTAGTAGTAGTAGTAAGATTGTAAAGTGTTGGCGAGGAGCAATGGTAGTGGAAAAATAAACAATCATTCTAGTATTACCGTAAAGGCAGAGTAAGCATATGTAAGTGTATGTCTGTGTGTAGGTATATGGGGGGAGACAAGAGTCAAAGTGGGGTCTACTACTCTTGCTCTATTCATCACCATAAATAGTAACTAAGATACACTAGCATGCATAATGGCACCGAAATGGAGCCCCCTCAATGTTGCATTTGTTCGTCTCGAAATCAAATCTGTGTTCAATGCTCGTGCGTAAGACGAGGCCAGCCCTGTGTGAACTGTAAGAGAGGTGGAGATTGTCGAAACCCAAACCCTCAACGGCAGGATGTGGAAAATGGGGAGCAACCACAAGTGGTGCTGGGTGGACAGGCCAATGAAGGCGCTGGAAATGATCAGGTGGAGGGGGGTGCAGGTGGCGAGAGACAAGGGCAAGGTGACCAGGGTGAGGACGCCTCGCGCGAGCTCCGCTTCTGGCAGAGGTGGACACTCGAGGAGACAGAGGAGTGGGTGCGAGACGCTTACAATCATATGGTAACGTTTTCTCCCAATAACGTATTTGAGGCCCCGAGATGTAAAGCCACCAAAACCTTGATAGAGGAGAAAACCTACCTCATTAGAGCGTACAACAACTCCACGCAAATCGCCCCCTACGCTCTAAAGATTCTGGCCATACTACCCCACCTCATATGCCAACGGACTCACAAAAAGTCGGAACACTCTGAGGACGTGAAGGCGGTACAAAGAAGAATGGTGCTGTGGAGGAAAGGGGACGTCCGGAAGCTACTTGACGAGGCTAAAACACTGCAGGAGACCTGCACCTGCACACCCAGAAATGAAGTTCCTTGGGGACTACACCCCACCGCATCGAGTTGTCTTCGACCATATCAGCGGTGACGTGATCTGGAAGCACGCCCTTCACACGCAGGGAGCGGCTGGACCATCAGGCTTGGATGCCAAGGGGTGGAAACACCTCCTCAGTAAGAATATCTTTGGTAATCCATCTGTGGATCTTCGCGACGCAATAGCCGCCCTAGCAAGAAAATTGGCGTCAGAGAATTGCCAACACCTCGAGCCGTTGATGGCCCATCCCGCTGGATAAAAAACCAGGCTGTCGCCCCATCGGGATGGGGGAGGTGCTCAGGAGGATCATAGGCAAGGCTGTCATGGAGGTGGTGAAGGACGACGTGAGGAAGGCGGTGGGAAACCTCCAAGTGTGTGCGGGTCAGCAGGCTGGGTGTGAAGCTGCCATTCACGCCGTCAGGAAAATGTTCGAAGACCCAGAATGCGAGGCGGTGCTGATGGTGGACGCTGCAAATGCGTTCAACAACATCAATAGGGAAACAGCACTGCACATCAAAATCAAGTGCCCTATATTCGCCCAATATATTGAAAATCATACAAGGAACCTGCCAGACTGTTCATCAGCAGTCATAATGACCAACGACTTGGAGACCCGGTGGCCATACAATCCTCAGAGGGCACCACCCAGGGGGACCCAGTGCCCATGGCAATGTTTGCCCTGGGAATGATGAAGCTGCAGTACATCATCCGCCATGAAAACACCAACGTCAAACAGGTGGCGTATGCGGATGACCTCACCGGGGTAGGAAAGTCTCCAGACCTCAGGAAATGGTGGGACCTCGTCAATGAACACGGCCCTAAAATAGGGTACCATCCCAACGCCACGAAGTCTGTGGTGATTGTAAAACCAGAGGCATACGATCGGGCCAAAACAGCATTCCAGGGCAGTAACGTGAAACTGTCAGTGACTGGAGAAAGACACCTCGGGGCAGCCACTGGAACAGCTGAATACAGAACCGAATATGTGAAAACAGCTGTAAAGCACTGGGAGTCCGAACTGCAGAGGCTGAGCGAGATCGCCAAAACAGAACCGCAGGCAGCCTACGCAGCATTTACGTACGGTGTCAAGCATAAATGGAACTACCTCATGAGGACAGTTCCTGATGTTGCTTCGTTACTAAAACCTCTGGAAGATGCTATCAGAAACACCTTCATACCGGCGATAGCAAATGGGAGATGTCCCAGTGACCAGGAGAGAAGATTGCTGGAGTTGCCGCCAAGAATGGGTAGGCTCGGCATCACCAGCCCGCAAAATCTGTCTGAGTCTGAATTCGGGAACTCAATCCGAATCACAGCCTCCTTGACTGGATATATTACCAATCAAAATGAAAGGGGAGAAGACAACCCTCAAGATATTAGGTCACTAAGGAATGAAATCTTCATAAATAGAGAAGGAAAACAGAGAGACACTCTGAGTGACCTAATGAGAGAACTCCCAGAAGACACAAGGAGGAGGACAGATATTGCACAGGAAGTGGGCGCTTCAAACTGGCTAACCACACTACCTATCAGGGCAAAAGGCTTCAACTTAAACAAAAAAGAATTTACTGATGCCCTTGCCCTCAGGTATGGCTGGCCAGTGGATGGGCTCCCAAACATGTGTAACTGTGGCTCACCCTTCAACCAAAATCATGCCATGACATGCAAGAGAGGAGGTTTCGTCTGCATGAGACATGATGAAGTAAGAGACGCAAGAGATCAGATGCTGAAAGAAGTCTGCCACGACGTGACTGTGGAACCCATGCTGCTCCCTCTGCAAGGCGAACACCTCGCCAGACGCACCGCTAATGTTTCGAACGAAGCACGAGTGGATGTTAGCGCCAGAGGGTTTTGGACTCGTGGACAAATGGCATATTTTGACATAAGGATCTTTGATCCCATGGCCCATTACCACAGAGACCTGACCCTTGATGCAGCCCACAGAAGAAACGAACAAGAGAAGAGCAGAGCATATGAAGAAAGAATACAGAATGTGGACCAGGGCTCCTTCACCCCGGTAGTATTCACGACGGCAGGAGGGATGGGACCAAGGGCGCAGAGCTTCAACGCAAGACTCGCCGAAACACTGGCGGATAAGTAACAACAGCCAAGAAGCAGTGTGGTCGCCTGGATGAGATGCAGGCTGTCCTTCTCCCTCCTGAGGTCAGCCTTGGTCTGCCTGAGAGGAACCAGGTCACCTGCACCCAAAACCACCCGCATTGCTGACCTGGACTTTGAGGCGACGGTGGTTGGTAGTCGTATCAACCACAAGCTCTGTTAGCTTAAAAATAAAATGTTTAGTAAAGTTTGTAATATTAAATAAAGATGGTTGTCGGCCACAGTCATTGGCGGGGTGGGGCCAATGAATTGCTTTGTGAAAGGATATGAGAGAATATACCGCTCACAACGCAACTCTAATAGATGGAGGCCCGTAGTAGTAGTAGTAGTAGTAGTAGTAGTAGTAGTAGTAGTAGTAGTAGTAGTAGTAATAGTAGTAGCAGTAGTAAGGTAAAGTTGGGGGCACACACCATAGCTGTGTATAGCCTCAGTGCTCATCTCCGCTACAATGGGCCCTGAGCCTGTGGTGGGACGAACCCATTACACAGAGGGCCAGTGTGGCATCAGTTTGCCTCCTCAGGTGTCCCCAGGTACCCATATATCGATCAAACCGAAATGGTGGTTATGGTAGCTTTTTTTTCTATAATGTTGATAAAATTTGCACTTTTTATTGCAGCAACAACAGCGGCAGCCATATTGTTATTGTTATTGTTATTATTATTATTATTATTATTATTATTATTATTATTATTATTATTATTATTATTATTATTATTATTATTATTATTATTATTATTATTATTATTATTATTATTATTATCATTATTATTATTATTATTATTATTATTATTATTATTATTATTATTATTATTATTATTATTATTATTATTATTATTATTATTATTATTATTATTATTATTATTATTATTATTATTATTATTATTATTATTATTATTATTATTATTATTATTATTATTATTATTATTATTATTATTATTATTATTATTATTATTAGTAGTAGTAGTAGTAGTAGTAGTAGTATCATTATTAGCAGTAGTAGTTGCAGTAGTAGTAGTAGTAGTAGTAGTAGTAGTAGTAGTAAAAGTTGCAGAAGTAGTGGTTATTGTTGTAATTTTCATCGTAGCGTTGCGTTGGTGGCGTTTATGATGAATGGTGTTGCGTGTAAAGAGTTGAGGTAATATCACAACTCTTCACATCAATATACCACTACCAACTCTTTACCATTGTTACCACTACCATCACCATTACATTTTCGTTGTAATGGTAGTGGTAACAATGATGATAGAGAAAGAGATAGTGAAGTAGTGTAAATGGGGCTTAGTGTTCGTAGAGGTTATTGTTTTAGTGTCAGGCTTGGTAGTGGAAACGTGGCCATCTTGATAGTCTTGTTACTGGTGGCTGTGTTGATGTTGTTGCCAGGTATGGTGGTGGAATAATTGATGTTGGTAGTGGGTGATGACTGTTCTTGTGGTGGAGCTACTGTGATTGCTGGGATTTTGATGTTGGTGGTGGTGGATGAGGAGTTGTTAAGGCTGTGACAAGATACCGAGTGGTGATGATGATGATGATGGCGTAGAAAAGTTATAATGACAAGGCACCGGGCAGTATTGTGGTGGTGGTGGTGGTGGTGGTAGGGGTAGCGGTGGCCGCGTTTCCAGCGAAGGGAGGTGGTGACCCCACGTTTTAGTCTCACCGAAAGAGGTTGACATTTCTAACCATCGCCGAGTGACGGGAAATTACCTACATGTTGTTTAGATTATTAATCAACTCCAAACTTAAGTGAAAATAATGAAGAGGAGCGCTAGGGATAAGGGGGTGGCATGGGACAACCAAGGGTCATATATCATGGTTGCCACTTTAAAAAAAATTCTCCGCTCCACTAAGAGAGTGTCGTCGTCAAACAGGCCTTACAATAATGCCTACTAGTGCTATAGTGTTGGTGACTGGTGTGCTGGTGAACGTAGTGATGGTAGTGGTGGTGGTAGTAGTGGTAGCTTTGGTAATAGTGGTGGTGGTGACTTTGGTATTGGTTAACGTTGTTGGTGGTAGTGGTCGCAAGGTAGTGAGATGTGGTGGTGGTGATGGCGGTGGTGGTGTGGGTATGGTGGTGCAGATAGTTGTGGTGGTGGTGACGGTGGTGGTGTTGAGACGATGGTGGTAGTGGCGGTGGAGTGGTGGCGGACAAGGTATACTGTCAGGTAGCGGCTGTGACAGAGGTATTGGACAGCTCCCCTAATGGGTGGTTGTATAAGGATTTTGATGTGTCGCGGTCTAAGAGGATTAGGAACACTTCCATGATCACTTTTGTATGACTACTAATCCGCTCTACAACAACTTACTACACAGACGATGGGCATAAGATCAGTGCAGGTTTACCGTTATATTCTGTCTGAAAAAATATGTATGTATCTATTATAAATCATATATTTTATTTGGCTCTCCATGAAATACTGTTTCTAGACGGTTAATGGCAGATGTAACTTCCTCTCAGGGAAATCTTCATTGAGAACAGAAACTCAGAGGAAGCAGAGGGGAGGGGAGGAGAGGAAGAGTTGAAAGGCTGAAGCGTATAGTGTACCAGAGCTGACACCGCCACAGTGCTTCATTAATGTATTTCCTGTGAACATGACACCCAGGGATCAAGGGAAAGTGTTGGTTGTGATGAGCGGCCTCACAAGTCGCCTTATTCCCTTTTGAGGCTCCTGTCCTGCCTCACACCGGCCCTGGGGGAAGTGATGATCTGTAATTACCTAATGACCTGATAGCCACAGGGACCCGCACGCAAAGGGACCACTGCGGCTCGCCAACACCCATCAGCTACACCTTGACACACACACACACACACACACACACACACACACACACACACACACACACACACACACACACACACACACAATGTTTTGAGTATTGTGTTATATATCATGTTTCTTTTTACCAGTCTTGTTTTCCCAGCTTAAAAAGATTTTGTCAACTGCGAAGATATATACGTAAGAAAATGCTTTGCAACCATGAGCGCGAATAAATAGTAATAGCGGTAATAATGATAATAATAATAATAATAATAATAATAATAATAATAATAATAATAATAATAATAATAATAATAATAATAATAATAATAATAATAATAATAATAATAATAATAATAATAATAATAATAATAATAATAATAATAATAATAATAATGATAATAGCAATAATAATATAGTAGTAATAAAATAATAATAATAATAATAATAATAATAATAATAATAATAATAATAATAATAATAATAATAATAATAATAATAATAATAATAATAATAATAATAATATAGATAATAACAGCAACAACAGCAACAACAACAAAAACAACAAAAATAAAAAAAATAATAATAATAAAAAAATAATAATGATGATGATAAAAAGAAACAATAAAAATGATAAAATCTTCATAACAGTAATAAACATAATACTACTAATAATAAAAACAATAGCGATAATAATTATGATAATAAAATTAATAATGAAAATAAATAGTAATAATAACAGATTTAATACGACTAAGAGAAATAGGAGATGAAAAAACTGAAGAGGAAGAAGAAGTAAAGGATTATACAAAAGAAGCAGAGGAAGAAGAAAATAAAGACAAAGACGAACACGAACACGAAGAAGAATGAAGAAATAACGATGATGATGATGATGATGATGACGCTGACGGTGATTATGGTGCCTCTGAATACAGGCGCCCCTTGAAGAAGCACCACCACCAGCAGCGGCACTGAAACAGAAGCCGAAAACAAAACAAAACAGAAAAACGACGTATTGAGCGAAGTGTTAGAAAACCTGACACCGAACTGCAATGAGAGGCTAAAAAAAAAGACCGTAAGGTATAACTCAACAAGACTCAGTGTACTTTACAGTAAACATCGCCACAGGGCAGAAGGGGATCCATCTTCCACGAGCTAAAATCTAAGGGGTGAATCGAGGGGAGGCGAGAGAGTAGAGAGGAGAAGGGAGAGGGGAGGAGAGGGGATGAAAAGGGTGAGGGTAGGGAGGTAGGGAAGAGTGAGGAGCCGAGAGACGGGACGAAAAGAGAAAGTTTAGGAAAGGGGAAAGAACGCGTGAGGAAAGGGGTAGGAAAGGATGAGGAAAGGGGTGAGAAAAGGAAGGGTGGGAAGAGGGGAAGGAAAGGGAAGGGTGATGAGAGGGGATATGGGAAAGAGGTGGTGATGGGAACTGGAAGGGGAGGAAGAGTGCGGACAGAGGAAAAAGAAAAGAGAGTGGGAGGGAGAGGAGACGGGTGGCGTGAGGGCAGAAAAGAGGGGAAGTGGAACAGAGAGGGTAAGAAAAAGGGAGAAAAGGGGAGCCGGAAGGGCAGAAGGGAAGGGAAGCTGAGAGAGAGGAGAGGGGAGACGGTGGGGTGGAATGGTAAGGAGAGAGGAGAAGGGGGGAGCAGAAGAGAGATGAGGGAGCGGGAGAGGGAGAGTGAAGGCAAAGAGCTTGAAGGTTTGGGAGGGAGGGAGTGAGGGTGTGTTGTTACCCTCTAATGGTCGTAATCACCGTGACGATGGTTGGGTAAGTGAAGCCACGCGTCGGGCCCTCTACCAATCAGCGCGAGTCTCCTGCCGCCAGCCATACAGACATCGATGAATGATATATCCCATGATGCCTCCCTTATACTAGTTCGCCGATCTATTATTTAATCTTTCCTTTGTGTAATTTTATCAGTGGACGACGAAGATGCCGCTTGGAGCCTCCCTTTACCAAGCAACAATCTATTTCTTAAGTTCATCCGTGCAGGACTAAGATGCCGCACGAAGCCTTATATACTTCATATATATAACCTCATATATACACTTTCAATCACATAATTACAGCTGCAGAGGCCCAAGATAACTAGAAAGGATTCCATTTGCATTTCCTTTGTCTTTTTATGATATAAGTACGTGCAGTTATTAAGCACGAAGGCACAACGCGAAGCCTCTCATTTACTAATAAACTTCTTCAATCTTCTCTACGCATAAGTACTGCCGAAGAAGACGAAGACCGCACGATGCTTCACATTTGTCAGCCTCACCGCTCTATTCTTGTCTTTTCCTTTCCAATGTTTGGGTAAGAAGGAACGGAGAGCTATTCAGTTTCCTTTATTTATCCATTTCTATAGCCTATCAGTCAAATAAGTCCAACTTTGGCGAAATGCTGACGTCAGAAGGAATAAACCAGATGCGTCCCCAGTGCGTCATGTGTCTCCTGGTTACGTGCGTGAAAGTCCTCTACAAAAATAGGAACCGGTAACCGCGCCATGTCTAATTAAATGTGTACTCTGGTAAAGGAGCATGAAACCGGATTGGATACTTTACAACGGGCGATTTGAATGGCGATAATCGGATCAGAGTCCATTAACTGTCGGGGGAGGAGAGTGTGGCGGGAGGGAGAGTCAGGGGAGAGGAGGAGCAGATACTAGAGGAAAGGGTGATAGAGAAGGTGATGGGAAAGTAGGAGAGGGGAAGGGAGAGAAGGAGGAGGATGAGGAGAAGGAGGAGGAGGAGGAGAAAGAAGAGGAATACAAGAGACAAGAAGAAAGTATGATAGAAAAGGACAAGTGGGAAGGGAGAAGGAAAAGCTGCGACTATTTGAAAAGAGAGCTGAAGAATAAAATAACTAGATGAAAGGGGGAAGCAAACGGAGAGACACGGAGGAGAGAATGAAAAGAGAGAAACGTCAGAAGAGGAGGAGGAAGTGGGTAGAGGAAAGAGAAAATTAGGTATTAGGAAAAAGGACG
>NW_026111547.1:90000-112500 GCF_024679095.1 Eriocheir sinensis | reverse complement strand
TTATAGTTACAGTTTCTGCAGTGGCGTACCCAGAAAATTGAAAAGGGGGGGGCCAATATATATATATATATATATATATATATATATATATATATATATATATATATATATATATATATATATATATATATATATATATATATATATATGATTTTTCTGCGTCCAGTATTATTGCAAGCGCAGGGATCCCATACAGCTTGAGGATTCGGGTTAGATCGCTTGGGTAAATTTATTATTTATTATACACACATGCATTGATACATACATATACATACATATACATACATTGTACATTTTAGAAGTTTGTTGGTAGCATATAAGTACAACATAAATCTGGGAGATTTAAATAATCTTAAAAGTACTAATTTTATGTTATTTGAACGAACATTACTTTTAAAATCTTGTTCATTTCTGTAATTTGGATTGCAAAAATTTACCCTCGAAACAACACTACTTACTTTAGAACTACATGTTCTGATAAAAAAGTAATATACTGGCAAGGAAAAAAATGTTATATTCTTATAACATGTATAATCTTCGTTTATACAGGCTGCTGCTGTAATACATATTTTTATAAGATACTTGGAAACTGGGTCAGGTATTTTATGAATATAAAACAAAAATTAACTTGATGAATTAGATTAGTTACTGTTAACAACAATACATTGAAACTGGTTTACCTCAAATTTATGCGTCTGTTCTTACGTGCAAATTCATCAAGGACTTCATGATCAAGATTTGTCACAATAGACAAAGTAAGGCCAGTCCATTTAAACGACTTTCACTCATTGCGTTCCTAAGATATGTTGTAAGCAATTTAAGGGCACTAAAGGATCGCTCATTGGTGGAAGTGCTAACAGGTAGGGTTGAAAAAAATGCAATAAGGTGGAAAATTTTGGATGTGTGCCCAACTTTTTGGCACATGCCAATGTCTCAACAACTTGCTTTGACCTCTCATGAGATTCACGACGCTTCCAATAACTCTGCCCCCGTAGATATTCAGCTTCAACGAGATCTGCATCTCCATCAAGAAATTTTCCATAAAATTCAACTGCCTCCTTCAGTTCACTAAAATCAGTATCAACTGAAAGAGAGGGAACAAGCTTTCCCAACAAAAAACTCCTAATGTGTTTAGATGCAAACCTTTCCCTGAGTTGTGCTATAGCAGTGTCCGAAAATGGGAGAAAAAGCTTTTCGATAGTGTAATGTGTATATCATAAAAAAAATGTGAATGTGTGAATGTATGTCGTATCGCCATGGCCCAGTGGCGCCAGGACGTTACACACAGACGCTACGTTGTGCTTAGGAGGTGCTCCTTGCCGTGGGAATTATAATGTGTATATTATAAAAAAATGTGAATGTGTGAATGTATGTCGTATCGCCACTGGGCCATGGCGATACGACATACATTCACACATTCACATTTTTTAATTTTTTTTATAATATACACATTACATCGCTCGGTCACGGAAAAAGTCGCGACCTCGCGGCTCACCCGACCCTTAAAATCAGTGTACACACACACACACTCATACAGACACACACAGAAAAAAAAAGATACACACAAACACACACACAGTTGCACACACACACACACACACACACACACACACACACACACACACACACACACACACACACACACACACACACACACACACACACACACGTACCTACCCAATACCCATGTTACAGTCGCACAATGTGTACTAGTTAAACGAGGGCCTATTATGGTTGCATGTAATAAAAAAAAAATATATATATATATATATATATATATATATATATATATATATATATATATATATATATATATACAAGTCAGAGCCCGCCTAACGATACAACATCGGGAAATGCCAATGACAAGAAAAATAATCATGGAAGTAACAATAAATGGGCAAAGTACATACAGGGCGAGGTAAACAGGGCTAGAGTCGTGGACGTGGAAGCTCAGCACTATTCCGAGAAAACAAAACAATAGCTCGAATAGTTATTTACAAAATACATCCTAAAAAAAAAACAAATTGACTAAATTGTCATTAGGATACATGGTAACGGAGCTATGTGGAATAGTAATAAGAAAAGAAAAAAAAAATCCGTGAAGAAGATTTGATACAAACTGAATCTTCGAGTCACAATGCGTACGAACTCAGCGCGGTGGGGCAACTCTTGCCTGAAGATGGTTGTACAAAGTCAGAGCCCGCTTAACAAGGCAGAACAGGGGGATGACAATGATGATAAAAAGAACCACCGGCAAGATCAGTGATGGGTAATGTACATATGGGGCAAGGTAAACCGGTAGAGAGTCATGGACAGCTGACTCCAATTCCGAGAAATTTGAAAAGGTTAGCTCGGAAGGGCTATTTGTCACATACTTCATCTTAGAAAAGGTGAGATTCACTAAACTGTCAATAGGATAGATTGGGATGGCATTTGTGGCCGCAAATCCATGATGGAGCGTCTCCGGAAAGGTTGTCAAATTGACAGAACGTAGGGAACAAGCCACCCGTACCGCCAGGTGACCTGCAACCTCTCTATAAGTTGAACCTTCGGGACAGACCACTGTCACAAACACTGGTAGTGTGAAAAAGAAGTAGTGAAATCCGGAGAACCTCCTGTGGAAAAGCGATTTAGGGGCGACGTGACGATAGGGGCAAGTCTCTAGAGCTTTAGAAGCATCCGACTGGGTCAGCACCACCTCGCAGATACCACCTGTCAACGGGAGGAATGCAAAGAGTGACGCTGAGCAAAAATAGAGATTGTGATACTCTGTTTTGCAGGACCCTAGGTCTGACGGCTGGCCCGTTGCATAAAGCGATAGATCATTACGGATTAAGACCACTGTGGCAGGTAAGTCAAGCACCATCACCGAGTTATTGACTGAGAAAGGGAAAGGTTCCAGCTGATAAACCTCAAACACATCCTTTGACCTGAAGGGAACGTGAATCACTATAGCTTCCGACGTCAGGAATGACTCAAGCAAGGGATAGTTGTGGTGTATGGCATGCATGTCAAACAAAGGTGTTAGTTGGTAGTTCTCTACTCCTATTTTCAAAGCCTTTTGCAAATCCCTGACAGGAAAAAGAGAAAAGGTAACCCTACCACAATCTGCATCCACTACATTCTGTATCACCAGAGCATTAGTATGGAGGATAGAATTGACTGCACTCTCCAAGGCAGGCAAGGTTTGTAGAACAAGTTCCATTTGGTACATATTAGCCATGCCGGTCCACAACTCATTAATGGAAGAGCCTAAGGTTCGGGAATAAGAAGCAATATCCTGTACTGCATGCTCAAGTCTGGAAATGTGTAAGGAATTCATCCTAATGGTTTTGTGTTGAGTAGCAGCAAGTGAAGCCAAACGGTTATACCTATCCCGCAGTTCCTCCACATCCTCGTCCATTGCTGTTCCAAACAACATGCGGGAAAGTTGCCCAATCCCATCGATCAAGCCCCGTTTAGTACGGTTAGGAAAGGAAAGAGCTGCGTAGTTCTCCAAAGCCAGGGTTAGAGTATCATTCAAGGACTTTATGCGGTCATGCATCAGACGCAGGAGACCGTCTTCAGGAGCATTGATATCCATCTGCAACACAACCCCAGTCACTTGTTCCGTTATTGTCCTCAGTGTGCCTGGTATTTCCACCAGAGCAGTAAACGGGTACTGGACCCACAGGACATCCTCGACCAGAGAAACCCGGCCCAAATGAGCAGAGAGGGCCCCCGGCTTGAGGTGCGCAGGGTCTGCAGCCAGAACGGAGCGCAGAAGGAAGTAGAAGGTGAGGGACAACATTTCCTGGAACCAAGCAGAAAACCCTTATTGGCGAGGACGCAGGTTATAGTCGTGTGTTGGAAAGATAGACAAAGCATCGTCAGGCTGAGGCAAACAGGCGGTTCTCGCTGGTTCAACTAAAGTCGAATCGATGACCTCAGGCTGGGCGTCTGTCTTTTTGAGGCGATCACTATGCACAATTTCGTATGAATTAAAAATGAGATCATAAAGCTCAAATTTGTGACCACCTAGTTGCCTAACTATCTGGCGTGGGCCCACGAATTTAGGGGACAACTTCGAATGTCTCTCTGGGACTCGAATCATAACAAAGTCACCCACTTTCAAGGAAACAGGGGCGGCACGCTTGTGTTGCTGCAAGCACATAGCCTCAGATGTAGCCTGTAGTCTCTTTCTGACTTCTCTATGAATGTCTGTGAAAACCTTGAGTTGAACATTCACATTTTTTTATAATATACACATTATTATTCCCACGGCAAGGAGCACCTCCTAAGCACAACGTAGCGTCTGTGTGTAACGTCCTGGCGCCACTGGGCCATGGCGATACGACATACATTCACACATTCACATTTTTTTATAATATACACATTACAATAGTACTCCTGTGGAGTTGCTGTTGGAGGGTTAGCCTTAATTAGGTTTCTGGCGACCACTGATTGTTCAAGGCTTCCTGATGATATCTCCGTACCTTTCCTCAGCTTGGGCAAAAAGTTGGTTGAACTTATTTTCATCACGACAGGACTGAAATGCATCTATGCAGTTCTGTGTAGCTACACTTCCAAGAGCACCCATCAGTTCTTGTTGTGACCCCTGCAGCTTTTCTGGCAAGGGTTTAGTGACACTTAGAACTGAGGTGAGCACTTCCAAACTCATGAGAAAACCTGGGTCACTTATTGCTTTAGATTAGGCTTGGCTGCTGATTCTTCACCTAACGTGTTTTACAGTAATTATTCTTAATCATTATTTCATTATTTACCAACCTGATTAACTGAATTATCCGGGGCATCAGCCGAGTCAGTGGTGACTTTCTTACACCAGATAGAGTACGTACGTGAAGCGTTTTGTGACCAAGGAGGAAATATGTAAAGAATGGAAAGGCACAAATCCCAAGCCTGCGTGAATTCAAGAAATGACACACGCTATAGTAAAATAGTACTACATAAACAGAAAATGAAGTCTATCAATCATAATTTTCAGAAATTTGGAATTTGTGGTCAGAAAATATTATACGGATAACATGAATAGGCTACGGCCACGTAAGCCTACGTCGTCAATGAATGTTTCTTAAAATAGATCACCTGCTCTTATTCAACTCAGCAACTCCATTGTTCAAGTGCTGAACATACAATAGTTACTCAGCCACTCTACACTGTCCACTGTCAAACACAAAACGGTCATTAAAGGTGGTAATATAGCGGCAAAGGTCGACCTTACAGGTCCCATACGCGTCTCGCGTCGCCTGCCGCTCTCTCCGTCATAATACAGAATCAATTATTACTTACTCACCACTGTCACACACACACACACACACACACGCACACACACACACACACACACACATTCGTAATCGTAATACTAATATACATATTCCTATTATTTTCCTGTAACATTTATTTATTCATTATTATTTTTCTTTGCAAAAGGGGGGGGCCATGGCCCCATGGCCCCTCCCCTCGGTACGCCACTGAGTTTCTGATACCAAAGTGCATGACTTTACACTTTTCAAGGTATTTGCCTCTTAGTCCAGTGAATAATTTGCTCAATGTCCTTTTTGGATGATCTCGCCCTTCCTTCCGTTTTGATAGCATCGGCAAATTACGTCATGGAGGATTTCAGTCCGATTTCTAAGTCGTTGATGTAAATGGTAAACAGATTACTTGATTCTGAGATTATATGTTTGTTTTCAATGCCCCTCCATACTGTATCAACCCAGCAGCCAGTACCCTCTACCATTACTGCAGTGCCTGTATAAGTTAGTGCCGCCCCGGGTGCCCCCTTTGGTGTTTCTTTTTTTCAATTTTTCAAGTCACCTTCTTTTCTAAAAGTATACTCATGTTTTCTTTAATTTCCCTGAGAAACATTTTCCAATAACTTAACTTGAACATAAATCGAAATCTTTTGTAATAATCGTTTAAAGAATTCGATTACTGAAAAAAAAATCGACTACAATATTCTTTCAGATAGAAAGCATAGTAATCGATTACAAATAATTGATTATGCCCACCACTAGTGTTTGCTCTTGAAACTGTGTCGGTGTCGGAGATGACATCGTTGTCTTCTACGTATTTGATCTCTTATCTCCATTTTGGAAAATCGATGTTACGATCATCAGTTTCCAGTCTAAAAGAACCCTGCTCAGCTGTTCTGACCGCTCTAAGATAGTGGTAAGCGGATTAAGTATTTGCTGCAAAAAAAAAAAAAAAATCATTAAACTAAGTGATAAATTGTCGGGTCCTGTTGACTTATATGTGTCATTCATATCCATACAGATTTGCACATCTTGTTAAAATAGTGTGCCAATTCCCAAGAAGAAGGAGGAAGACGGTGATAAAGAAGCGTTAACAAGGAGGAGGAGGAGGAGGAGGAGGAGGAGGAGGAGTAGAAGGAGTATAAAAAGAAGAGAAGGAGGAGAAAGATGAGGAGGAAGAGGAGGAAAAGGAGGAAGAAAAGGAGATGGAGTAAGGGAAGGAGAAGGAAGAAGAGGAGGAAAAGAAAACACAATAAAGTATGAGGAAAAATAGTGAAGGAAAACGACAGCGAAGAAGAGGAGGAGGAGGAGAAAAATGAAAGACGTAGACGAGGAAAAACAGATGTATAAGGAGGGAACAAAGACGGAAAACGACGAATACAAGGAGAAAGAAGTGGAGGCTGAGGAAAAGTGGGTTTTAGGAAGAGATGAAGATACAGAAGAAGGAAAAACATAGGATATGAAATGTAATGTTGGAACGCAGTACGATAGAGAAGACGGGAAGGAAGACGAGTACGAAAGGCGGAGGAGGAGGAGGAGGAGGAGGAGGAGGACGAAGGAGGAGGAGGCTTTGGCGGCGGCAGGGGGTTGGGTGTCCTGTGATCATTACTCAGGGAGCAGCAGCGGCCCAGCTCGGCACCGGACGTATCATCTTGGTGCCCCGGGCGGTCACCACGCGCCTCTAATTGGCTCTCCTTCCATAATAGGCGAAACCCGAAGCTCCACGCCACTCTTCTTTTAACTGCCGTAATGAGATCTATCGTTGCTGGAAGGGAGGGGGATGGAGGAAAGGATGGTGGCGGTGGGAGCAGACACTCGCCACGCAGTTACTTCCCCCCTAAGGTCTTGCAGTGGTATTAGAATGTCTTTTCTTGCCTTCCCCACCTACGTCTGTCTGCTTGTCTGCCTGCCTGTCTGTCTGTCTGTCTGTCTGTCTGTTTCTCTCTCTCTCTCTCTCTCTCTCTCTCTCTCTCTCTCTCTCTCTCTCTCTCTCTCTCTCTCTCTCTCTCTCTCTCTCTCTCATACTTATCATTTTTCTTCTATGAAGTCTGTGGTCTCTTTACCAAGATTCCCTAACTGTCCTCCCTTCTTTACGTGTAGACGGGAGTGCCGGGGATGATCAAGAGGCGACATAACCGATAGACATATTAATGTATCCTTTTTTCTTCCTGTCTTTCTATCTTTTTAGGAGCCTGTGACCCATAATGGTTCGTCTGTATTTCATATATCTTCTTTGCTCTCTACTCCTTACGGTAGTTTTGAGGGATGAGGAAAAAGAGATATAATCGATGGGCATATTCAGATGAATTTTACTTTCCGTCTCCTTTGTGGTTGCTGGCCCTTAAAGATCCTTCTCTATTCCGCATTTCTTCCTTCTCTGGGAAGTGGAGGAGAAAGCGACGTAATCGATAAACACATTCATCAGTCCTTTTTTTTCAGCGAGTAAGATCATTAAATGACTTTTTTTCTGTTTTCTCTAGCTCTAGCTCTATCCGAAAAACAGATGGTTGCCTCGTGTCAAAAATGAATGGGCTGTGTGCTTTCAGTAGCTGTAAATTGCAAATCGCGCGAGTGGGCAGCTCCCAACCACTTAATTAGATATAATGGATGCTGATCCGCCCATTAATGAAACCCCAACCTCTGTTGATGAGATAAGAGAAGCTGTGACAAGACTGAAGTGTGGAGAGGTAGCTGGCATTTGTAACACCCTTAGTTTGAATGCGGTCCTGACTGCCGTATGGTAATCTGGCACCACCTCCTGAATGTACTGGTCATCCCTATCTGAAATAAGAGGAAGCGTTTCAGATTTCAATAATACAACAGTAATACACCACTGAGTGTGCCAGGTAAGGTGCTTCCCCACCTACTCATTCAGATTTACAGCCAACTGCTGAGATGTTTCTGGCTGAAGTGATAGAGATCTGAACAGTCCGGGTTCACGCCTGGTTAGTCAACAGCTGAACATATTCTAGCTAGCGCTTCTCGTACTGGTGGAGAGCCGACTAGAGTTTCGACAGGGGATGCTTGTAGCCCATATCGATCTCAAGAAGGCATTTGATTCAGTGCATCGAAAGGCAGTTTTGAATCTCCCGCGATTCAGTGGGCTTCTTGCAAGGATTATTGTTTATTAACTGGCCTATGATTTGGGACTGAGAGTGTTGTGAAAGGGGGGCGGGGGAAAGAGGGTTTTCCAACTTCTGGATTGAAGCAGCATTGAATCCTTGTCCCATCATTCAACATTTTCTGGAGTGGGTATTAGGTAATGTTATGAACCGAAGTCATTGTGGAACATCTACTGGCAATACGAACGTCACCAACCTTGCTGTTGCCGATGATGCAGTAGTCCTCGCCGAGTTGCTGGAGGTTCTGGTGATAACTTTCGAGGCACTGTACGAAAACGCGAGGCCATTGGGTCTGCAGGTCTCCTGAACCAAGATTTAGCTGCATGTGTTTAGAGACTTGCTGAATGAAACAGTACAGTCTCTTTATGTATTTGACGCGAATATCCAAATCTTGGAAATTTTCACATACATTGGTTGTAGAGTTTCCTCTTTTTGGAGTTTCTCAACTCCTGGAGTTCTGGGAGAAACAAGAATATTTTCCGTGATTCTGGGATTTACCGAATCAGGTAAGAGTAGTCAGTACGAACTAATACTACATGCAACATCAACTACATACTTCATGTGTGTGCTATCTGAAAAGAATTGAGGATTTTTTTTTCTTTTACTTTTCTATAAATTCTTTGTATGTGCCATTGTACCAGGTACTGTGTTTGCCCATCTATTGCTGCTGCGGATTCGCAGCCAGCTACTGAAGCTGCAGAGACCTGGCCAGTCTGGGCTTCCTCCTGGTAAGTAGACATCAGACCGTTCCTAGCGCTTCGCGTACTGGTGGAGCAGCTACGTGTTTCGACAGAGGATTTCTTTTTTTACATTACCGCTTATGGCGCTGATAGACTTTCTTGAAAGCGCCTGATGGTTGGTCCCAGCCCGTTTTGGCACTGGTAAGTGTTTATAGTGGCTCCATCTTCTTTGGCTTATGCTGCCCTCCCGGAGCTCATCGTTGACCCTCTTTTTTTGAGAGATAATCTAGAGTCCGGGTTGATAAGTGGTTTTCTGGACACCTCCCTCCATGTGGGTAGTCTTAGGCCACTCGGCGGTGACTGAAAAAGATACCCGAATCACCGAATGGGATGCTTGCAGCCTATGTCGATCTCAAGAAGACGTTTGATTCAGTGCACCGCAAGGTACTCTGGGATCTCCTGCGGCTGTGCATGATTCATGCAAGGATCATTCGTTTGTTGACTGACCTGTATTCTGGGACTGAGTGTGCTGTGAAGTGTGTATGGTGGGAGGGGCGTATCCAGATTCTTTCCCGCGAACTCGAGAGTGAGGCAGGGCTTTGTCCTTGCCCCATCGCTTTTCAACACTTGTATGGATTAGGTAATCGGCAGAGTTGTGGACCGGAGTCATTGTGGAGTATCTGTTGGCAATACCAGGCTCCCAGACCTTGTTTCTACCGATGATGCAGTAATCCTTGTGGAGTCGCCGGAGGTTTTGGTGATGGCTCTCGAGGCACTGCACGAAGCGGGGAAGCCCTTGGGACTAATGGCCTCCTGGGCCAAGACCAAAGTACAGGTATTTGAAGGCTTGCTAGATGAAACAGTATACACAATCTGTTCTCATATGTGGCAAGGATATTGAGATCTTGGAAAATTTCACGTACCTTAATTGGTAGCGTAGTTTAGAACAACGGCGGGTCTTACCAGGAAGTCTTACATCGAACTGGCTTGGCCCTCGGTGTTATGGAATCACTCAGTAAGATTATATGGCGTTGTCGATAATTGTATAGAAGGACAAAGATCCGGATCAAAGCCTACTCCGGCTATACGGGGATACGGCACGCTACCCAGAAGCCGACCTTGCTCATCGGATTGTTGCTGTAACAGACAAGCCTGAGTGGAGGAGGTCAAGGGGAGGCCCACAGAGTTCGTGGATTGAGCAAGTCAATAGATTTTGCCAAGAGGTACAGAGGCTGAGAAGGGGTCTTGGATGGAAACCTGCCAGGGATTGGCGTCATAGGGTGGGAGTAGCGATGCTCCCCCCGGTGTATGCCTCCAATGACTGACTGAAAATTCTTTATTTTAACTTTCAGTCTTAAGAAGAAGCGTAACGTGTAAACAGCCAGCGTAATTGTAGGAGTAGGACTGAAGTCACTGAACCTCACCGTAAATATAGGAGTAGGACTGAAGTCACTGAACCTCACCGTAATTATAGGAGTAGGACTGAAGTCACTGAACCTCACCGTAAATGTAGGGGTAGGACTGAAGTCACTGAACCTCACCGTAAATATAGGAGTAGGACTGAAGTCACTGAACCTCACCGTAATTGTAGGAGTAGGACTGAAGTCACTGAACCTCACCGTAAATGTAGGGGTAGGACTGAAGTCACTGAACCTCACCGTAAATATAGGAGTAGGACTGAAGTCACTGAACCTCACCGTAATTGTAGGAGTAGGACTGAAGTCACTGAACCTCACTGAAGGAAGGTTTTGGAGGATGTGAACTGTAGGGATGTGAGTTTCGGTCCGAGTACTGCTCGGTTTACTCGGTTCTTGGATTTGAGTGAATACTACTCGGCTTACTCGGTTCTTGCAATTCAATTACTTTTTTTTTTTACAGTAAGGGAGGCAGTTCAAGGTCAAAAACAAAAAATAGCAACAAAAAAGTCCGCTGGCTGCTCCGACAAGGAAAAACAGAAAAAGAGATCAGACGACAGCAAATTCGGTAATGTTAAAGGCATTATAGGTGTCGTGCACAACTCGTCAAGTTCAAGCTCGGGCGGAGCTCATGTGTGGCCGGAGGGCCAACAAAACAAACCGCTCTTCTTCTTTTGTCATTTTCCGCTTTGTGTCGCTTCCTCCTTCTTTTGTGGCATGCTGGGGTGCGGCAATAAATGGAACAAGATCCCCGATAAGTCATTCTACAGTAAACTAACTTGAACAAGAGACAGGAACTGAAAGGAGAGAAACTAACACGAGCACGTTGAGGGCAGTTGAGAGGCAGTGTCTGGCAACCTGTCGACGGGTTGCCAGTTACTGCCCTCAGCGTTCTCGTGTTATTTTCTTTCCTCTCAATCCCTGTCTCTTGTCCACAGTTGGTAGTCTGTAGAACGACTTATCGGGGAACTTGTTCCGTTAACTGCCGCTCCCCAGCATGCCACAAAAGGTAGCATTTTGGCAAAAAGACGGTCTTTCGGTATCGACCGAGGAGCGCTGTGGCTACAGAATTTATATGAAAGAAGACTTTTTCCTTGCCCTCATTATCTCCTAATTAAGTGATAAAACTTGTGGTAAACATTAAATAATCCACTATGTACATGTATGACACGCGAGGCTAATATCGTTGCTGAAACACAACTTTTCCATTGTCCAGGGGCCTGTATATCCCAATACAGATATCTTTTCCTCATATCTCCTGGCTGCATCCTCTGGTAGCCGGTAATAATAGGTAAAGTAACCTCTAAACACTCCAGTAGAAGAAGAAGCCATCTCCACTTTCGCCTCCACGCCGCCAACACGTACGTGTCATTTTGTTGGCCCTCCGGCGATCAGGAAAGTAACCCCTTGCCATGGTGAACAGTTACTCTCGTGCACGCCACCTATATAAAGGTCATCTGTCCTCAGACCAATTAGAACATTTCTCATCTCTGGCAACCCTTTGGTCCCCCACCCTTATAGCCTCCTGGTGATTTTTTTCATTTTTTAGGTGATGCCTGTAGCGCCGGTAGGCCCTCTTGAGAGGCCTTTTGGATGTTTTGACGGCCCCAGTTCGTTAATGGAGCAGGCGAATATTATCTTTAATGGCTGCCGTGACATAGGTTGTGACTCTTTGCTTGGCCCAGCTACCCCCGGTGCTCCTCTTGACGAAAGTCGCTGAAGTTAGGGTTGACCAAAGATCTGGGGGGCATATGGGTAATCTTCCACTATACTCGGCGATGACTTGAAAATAAGCGTGTTTTGGAGGGACTCGAACCTAGGTCCACGGGCTCACCGAGCCCGCTGCCACACGGCCACCGCCTCCCAACCCTCACCGTACAGCCATCCCTGTATACCATCTGCTGTCCGCCTGTCGCCTGAGAGAAAAGTAATCACTTGGTACTCGGTTTACTCGGTTTCAAAGAGTAATCAAAATCGAATTACTCGGTTTGCAGAAAATATTCGGTTCCCACATCCCTAGTGAACTGAATTAAGTCACAGGGGGCAGTAGCAGCAGAAGACCGTCTATTTCTCGTTTAATACACGTTAGCTACAGCACGCGGTCAGGAACTGGACTGACTGTTGCCAGCAAGTTTAGGTCTTATAAGCAACCCATCACTCCTAATGAAGCCCGACCGTACCGGTCAATTACAATTACAATTAAATTACAAATTACCTCATTCTTAAATTAATTAATTATAACTACTATAATTACATTTTCAATTACAATTACAATTACAATAAAATTGTAATTAATTACATTTCAATTAAATTAAAATTAAAATTACTCCAACACTAGTCTCGACCCTTAACATTGCCTAATACACATGAGAGAGAGAGAGAGAGAGAGAGAGAGAGAGAGAGAGAGAGAGAGAGAGAGAGAGAGAGAGAGAGACGAGACGAGACGAGACGAGACGAGACGACAGGTCAGTCAATCTATGGGGTCATAAGCCGGGTGGCGCTTTGCCTTGACCACTCTACAACGCCATCACAGAGGGTTCCTCCGCGCGTCTCCATGCAGGCACCTTTCCCGCGCATACCAATTACCGATCTATTGAGCTGTACTGCTCTAACCTTGAGCTTCGTGGGCTCATCCTTGGCCTCCTCAACTTAGGTCCTAGGGTGTACTCTTACAGAAATACCCCGGTTAGCAGGGTACCACAAGTCCATACAGCCGGAGTTGGCATTCCCGGAACGTGCAGGGATAGGTCTCGAGTCAGCCTCACGGAGTAATCGTCGATTTGATACAAAGTCTTCCTATCAATATCCTTTGTCTACAAAGATGATTATTACCGAAGGTGTTAGTTCGTCTCTTGAAGTCACTTTTTAATATCCATGTTTTACAGCCATAAAGTAAGAGTACAGGCGACGATAAAGAGTAGTGTCACGGCTCTCAGAATGTTTAGCCTGGTGGCGGTATCTGGTAACTATACCACGGTGGCGCATTCACTGGTGATGTTATAACTGTTTGGAAGTGAGTTCAAGGTCAGAGATATTCAGATTCCAGAATTCTCTGCCAGTTCGACCGCCAATTATCAGATTAGCACTCTCTCCACTCTCACCCACAACCCCCACCACAACCTCTCTCTCTCTCTCTCTCTCTCTCTCCTCTCGACGACCTGGGGGGGACCTAGGACCACCACCACCACCACCACCACCACCAACCTATCACAACGGCAAACATGGAAAAAGTCGCTGCCAAGTCGCTGGAATTTTATACAAATTATTACAATAATCCATAAACATAAACATGTACTATGTAGCTTCCTCCTTAGTATATATATACAGAATATATATACTTATCAAATAGCACATGGATGGGAAATAAGAGAGAGACGCATGTACGAAGGCTGATTTGGCAGCATGGGTAGAGGTAAACGACGATACCAGCTCCACCCTGAACGGACTTCATGCTCTGAACAGACTATAGTGACGCGTATCAGTGTGTAGGAGAGACCCGGTATGATTCGGACACTTTTTAGAAAAATATTTTTAGAAAAAGAAGTTTAAGAAGTAGTGTAATTTTGTTGATCTCAAAATGTTCCTCCATCATTTGGCTCTTTAGGCTGCTAATATGACAATCGTAGTTTTCAGATGTAGGTGATGAAAGACAAGTTTCTAAATCGTCCGAACCATCCCCACCCGTGGTGATGGTTCGGCCAGGGAGGTGGGATGGTACGGACACTCCTAATACTCGCCATAATATTAATATAATTTAAGTTTGATTGGCTAATAAACAAGATTATATCTTCTACAAAACATTTGTATAAGGACAAAAGTATCCTATCAATATTTAGAGGGGAAAAAATGAAAGGAGAACTACAAGATATATCTAAAAAATTTTGGTATTATGGCTTCCTTCTCTTCTCACAAGCATAATATCTGAATATAAATCAACCAAATTAACCTTGTTATAACCGTTGCAAAACCTATAATGTTTAAATTGATATAAATTTAATAAAAATCATGAAAAAATCAACCGTCCGAATCATCACGATTGTATAAAAAACAAATGTGTGGTCACACTCCTTTTCCAGCAAGAGACCTGGGTGATCGTGTTATACGGCAATACCTTCGCCGTGCATCGCTGCGTCACCGAAATAATTTACATCTTGCTAATTGGCACGTGTTTGAAGTGAGAGCTTACGATACACCCCGAAAATATTACATACGAGATGCAAAAAACATAAAATCGGACTTGCATCGAAAATAACAACTCAGAGGGCGTGGTTGTCCCTGTGTGGGCCAAGGCAACAAAGTTTTGCACATTCACACAAAATCTCGCGGCACTCAGTCCCATACACTTTACAATAAGTGCTATGGCCGGACCATCCCACTGTCCGAATCATCACCGCTCTCCCCTACAGTGTGTGTGTGACCGTGAAATTATAATATTGTATAATATTATATTATATTATAATATAATGTAGTTAGAAATATACCAGATTACATGAATTCAATTTAGAAATGCGATAATGAATGTCTTCTACATGATGATGATGATGACGACGAGGTAAAACATCACGAACAGTCTGAAACACTTTTTCTTTGAAAATACCGTGTGCAATGCTGTCCTTCACAGAGGCAGGCAGTGACTAATGCTCCTTACCATCAAACAGCAAATAGGCTTGAAGGTCTGTTTAACTCGCAGCCTTAATTCCCGTTACTATAAAGCCGCAAAGACAATTCAGATCATTAAAAATCTAAAATCATTTCTCCGTGAAGATTACGTAATATCTAAGTATAAATACGTGTGTGTGTGTGCGTGTGCTGAGTGCGAGCGCGGAAAAGCCCGCGGTGGACGACGCCATCATGTGAACGTTCATAGCCTATTATTACGTATAAATTTTTTAATAAAGAACAAGATCTCGGCTGTCAGGGATTTATTTCTTAAGTTAAAAGGCATAACAATCTCCCTTAATAAATGCAGTATATTTTTAAATGTATCATAGTTTGATAAACAACTTAGAATTGCTCTTGACTAAATTTGAACGAAACTAAAAGCTCGTGTCAAAATGTAGCGACAGAGCCTAAAGAAAAAAAATATTTATTAAGCGTTAGCGACGGGCACTTTTGATAAATATCTATCTTAAAATTATGGAGAGTGCACCTGTGACCACCGATCACCACAACAGTACGATTTCGATAGGATGTAATAATTTTCATGTCGCGTGGAGGGGTTGCCAGATGTCGCTTTCTGAACGAAACCTACTGGACAGTGTGACACTACTCTCTATAGCCGACTGTACATGCGACAAGATCCGAATCTTTATCCTTGGATTGTGATGAGTGAGTCCGTAGCACCTTCGGCCAAGCCATTTTACTGGAAAACATTTTAATTAACGTGATTCGCCGTCGTTCTGAACTACGCTACCAAGAAGGGTTTCCTCTTCAGGATTTCGAGATCCCGGGATCCCGGATCATGCTAAATACGTTTAAATGGTCATACTATTTTTCCCGGGTACTTGGTTCAAAGCTTGGTATTTCTACTACTATTTCTATCTCCAATTTGCACAATATAAATTACACTACAAGACCTCTCTATCTCATGCCTTAGGGGCTTTTCGCACCGGGAGTGATGATACGCTATTCGCTCTCTGCCGCCACGTGGCTTCCTTTGTTTTCATTGAGACTGTTCACACCGAATGCGAAGCCATGCTAGCGAAGTCAGCAATGATCCTCACATTATTATATTTGCTGCTCGCCGCCTCCACGATATTTAACGAACATAATCTCCTCTCACGCATGCGCAGTAGTGCACTTTTTAGAGAGCACCTGCACTGCTCACTGCTTGGCAACTGAGAAAGGGATAAGTTGCCAGCGGTCTGTCACACGCTAATCCAAGCGTGTGAGGTACCGTTTAAAGGAGGCAATTTTTCAAGCACCCTATGATATTAATAAAATTAGTAATTAGTTGTTGGAGGACTTGGGAGTTAGTACAACGCCTTCCATCACACCACCACATCTACCCGTATCCCCTCCCCCCCCTCTCTCATCCATCACACCCTCACACTTTTCATGACAACCCACACCTTCAAATATACCCCCTCAGCTTCCATCATACCTCCACTCTTTACCTTACAGCCCCGCACCTTCCCTCACACTCCCATATTTTTTACTCACACCCTCATACACTCCTTCACCCCCACACCTTCCCTTCCGTCCCCATTATCCTCCCTCACAACCCGCCCTCTCTCTCAGCCCCAGATTACATGCTTCCCATTTCTAACCTATTGTAGAGAAAAAAATTGGTTGTCCTGTGCGCCTGGTTGTGTCGTGAAGGTGGGTGAAGCAGGTGTGCACGCTCTATATACCATATTCAGGAGCCAAATGAAGAAAGTTTCGTACCAGTCGACGTCAATACGATGCTCCTCCCTTTGCTTTGCCAGCTAGTTTTAGTTTTCGAAGAGAAGTGATCCGACTTGGAAATAGAAACTCAACCTTAGACTTTGCCTTGATCCTAATCGTGTTTTATCTCTTTGACTACAAAGATGTGTTGTGCTGACTGTTGAGTAATCTGTCTGCGTATGATACCAAAATGCAAACCAGATAATAATGATGTATCAAGGCATGCATGTCAGAGATACGGACAAGTGACTGAATATAAGTTATTATAGTGACATTTTTTTAAGACAGACAAAAAATGAAAAGTGTCAAGTTTTCGCAAGTCTTTGAAAATTCTGCATTATGGAAAGCAATATGAGGATTGTGGAGACAGTTAAAAAGCTGTTATTAAGAATATTTGAGGTACGTAGTGAGAGGATTACTAAATTGGCAGCCAGGAGTTAATGGGAATATGGAAGCATCTGCAGATAAGTAGATAAGTACTAAAATTGGAAAGGTGTTTCAGTATAGTCATAGAGGAAGAGATCAGTGTGTTTTGAGGCAACTGAGGAACGCAAAATTTAGAAAAAATGTATTCCAGGCCCTCAACTCAATAACACCAGCATCAGCTTTAACCCGAAAGGGCTTTTTCAGTAGTGGACCCATTCATAACAAAACGAAAAAAGCTCACCGACCGTAGTTATTCGTGCTTTCTGAAGACTTACATTTTAACAATATTTAGTGTGTGTGTGTGTGTGTGTGTGTGTGTGTGTGTGTGTGTGTGTGTGTGTGTGTGTGTGTGCAAATTATTCCATTCTATTATTTCATCACAGATCATTAATACTTTCAAGGACTTTGGTTTCTCAATAAAATTGAATAAAAAGTACATTATTTTATAATAGATAATTTGGAACGCTATTCCAAATATCATTGTGGTTATTATGTGGCTATTTCCAAATGTAATTATAATTATAATTGTAATTCAAAGTTTATTAAAGTAATTGTAATTGTAATTAATTTTTCTCAAGAAGAAGCGACAACACCTGCAAACTTATTCATTTATTTTTTCCCTCCTTTTAACTTTAATGTATTTTGTGGCCATTAAAGATTCTTGTGCATCTCACTCTCCTCCTCCTCTCTTTCTGGCAGCGCCGGAGGTGAGGCGGAGGCGATATAATCGGTGGACATATTCGTGGAGAAGCTGTGGGATGACAGAAACCTTGCAGACGCCTTTGTGTCCGCGCCGGTGTCTTCTTGAGGTTTCCATATACCTACCATCCTCCTCCTCCTCCTCCTCCTCTTCCTCCTCCTCCTCCTCTTCCTCCTCCTCCTCCTCTTCTTTCTTCTTCTTCATGCATCTTTACCATCGTTTTTTGTCACAGCCTCACGAAAAACGACAGATGTTACTCGATCTCATTATGGTGGAGTAAAAACGAGTGCGTGCAGATTATGATATAGTACTCAGTGCTAACTAGACAAATTCAATAACGCCAATCATTCCAAGCTTGTACCAGTATTAAATTAACCTGATAGCTATAAACAATGGTTACCCGTTTCAGGCGAGGCGATGTAGTATAAATATCAAGATAAGTTTTCCTCCATATGAGACCCGTCAGTGGAGTACTTCCTGCAATAGTTAGAATGAAAAGATCAACACATCCGAACGTCAACAGAGTGCTTTGACAACAGATACATGGTAAAAAGGTGAGCTGAACGTTACCAGTCGAAAGTGCAAGTGCTTTAATATTTTCAACACGTTTGAGAAGCGTCTGAAGAGCAGTTTAATTCATGCAAGTAAGCTTGTCATAAACTTACAGGTGTATGCTGCCGGCTCACTCGCGTTACCACGTTCCTATGTTTCTTCCTCCTCCTCCTCCTTCTCCTCCTCCTCCTCCTCCTCCTCCATTTCCCCCTTCTCTATATATTTTTTTCTTCTTATCTTAGTGGAACAAAAACATTAATACATTTGGTATTATTTCAATTTTATTTATTTGTTTTGCTTGTCTGTTTGTCTGTTTGTCTTTGTCTGTCTGTCCCTCCGTCCTATTCCGTTTGTCCGTCCGTCCGTACGACTATATGTCTGTCTGTATTTTTGCCGGTTTGTCAGTATGTTTCTTTGCCTGCTGTCTGTCTGTTTCTCTGTCTCTCTCTCTCTCTCTCTCTCTCTCTCTCTCTCTCTCTCTCTCTCTCTCTGTGCGTGTGCGTGTGCGTTCGTGTGTGTGTGTGTGTGTGTGTGTGTGTGTGTGTATGTGTGTGTGTGTTTGTGTGTGTGTGTGTGTGCGTGCTTGTTTTGTTTGTTTGTTTGTGTGTGTGTGTGTGTGTGTATGTGTGTGTGTGTGTGTGTAATGACATGCGAACAGAAAAAAGTGTTATGCATCGGTATCAAAAGCGGTCATTAACGGTACAGATTTTGAAACATAACCTTTTGTAAAGTGACACAAAATCAGATTACTTTGAAAATTGGAAGTGGACAAGTAATCTCATCCAAGTTCGAGGTCCTGAAATACTTGACCGTCCTTTCTCCAGCACGCCTGACCTTGACTGACCCCACCGACGGCTTCACTTCCAGTTCATAAGATCACGACACTCGAGGAGGAAGCCAGACCAGGTCTAACAAGATCAGCTTTGTGAACACTTATTTCCTCATGTAGGTAATACCAAACACGTGTCCAGAAACTGCAATAACTTTTTTTTATTTATAATTTGAACTTTTTTACATGTTTTCTTTTCTCCATTTTACGTACTCTACTTCTTCTGTTATTTTTTTCTGCTTTTTCTTTTCTTCTTCTCCTCTTTTTCTTCTTCATTTTCATCATCTTCTTCTTCTTCTTCTTTTTCTTCTTCTTCTCCTTATTTGCCACCTCTTTTGGTCACTTTTCCTGGCATTATCTTTTGCACATGAGATAGCATTGAGCCAAAGCGCAACTGAATTCATGCATCGAGAAGGAAGTGCATTGACGAGTGAATTATTTAGAGGCAGTGCACAGAAACCCGGCGTCAGCGGCGCTTTAACAGCGTTGAAAAAACACCGGCATACTAAAGCCTGTCAGTGTGAGTTAAGGCCTTATCAGGCTTCCCTCTAGCAGACACACTTCCTCCACCCAAGTATGCTCAGTCAACAACACTCAGAAGAGGGTCAAATTACACGCTCGCATTTAGTCCGTAAGTCTTGCCCTTACTATGAGTTCACATCATCAGATATTTTGTAACTCGTTTGTATTTAGTGATAACTTCTGCCGACTCCATACACTCACATTTTGAGGGAATAATCCAATATAATATCAGTATATATTTGAGATTTACATTTATTTATTGCTTAAATTCTGTCAGTCCCATAAGTAAGTCCTGGTATCAAGGGAATAATTCACTATATATCAGTGGATTTCAGACTCGTTTGAACTTATCACTTCATTTCTGTTCCTTTTGTTCCACATTTTGACTGACTTAACCAATTTGTCATCAGAAGATATATTTATTTTTTATATGACACTAATTCATGGCCTTTCCTAGAGTTTAAATTTAACATTGAAATGCATGTACGATTGAAGAACTGGTTAATTCTAATTATCAGAATAATAGAGTAAAAAAAGAACACGGACTAGGGATTACTGAGGAGAAACAGCTAAAAAGGAAAAGAGGACAAAAAATAATCAGTCCTGCCCTTCGAAGCACAGATTTAGAGACCTTTCATTCCCTCTGTGCCTCTGGCAAACAGAATACTGAAATAATGTTAAAAAAACAATCAATAAAACAATTAGGAAAAGAAGGTGAGATGACAACATTTTATAATCATAATCCCCGACGTCTTGCTACCAAGCTGTGACGTAAGGCTTCCTAGAATGCTCCCCCGCTTAAGACGGCATCCTGCCCTCCATCCACTCCCCATCAGCGTTCACCAGCAAACACCTTGAGCAGTTCAAATAGTCAGTACCAAGGTCTGGCGGCCTTATAGAGTAGCGGGCAATACGTATACATGCTTTTTAAAATTTATTAAACACCTTCGTTCCATTTATCTACTTTTTGTTCGCGTTTTTTCTGTCTTTTCATTATTGTTTTTGTTCTTGCTCCCGTTCATCTTATTCTTGTTCCCATTCTCGTTCTCGTTCTACTTTTTTTTCTTGTCACTTTTCTTTCCATGTTTTCTCTACCCAATTATTTTTTTGCTGTACTTGTTCTTCTACTTGCTGTTCTTCTTCTTGTTGTTCTTGCTCTTTTCTTGTTGCTCATCTTTTTTGCTTCTTAATTTCTTTTTTTTCTTTTTTCCTCTTTTTCTTTAGTTTTCTTTTTTTCCTTTTCTTCTGTTTTATTTTCGGTTTATTGTTTTCTTTGTTTTTTTCCTTCTCTTCTTTCTTTTCTTCATCTTCATCAACTTCTTCTTCTTTTTCTTTTCTTCTTCTTCTTCTTCTTCCTCTTCTTCTTCTTCTTCTTTTTCTTCTTTTTATTTTTCTTCTTCTTCTTCCTCTTCTTCTTCGTCTTTTTTTCTTCTTTATCTTCTTGTGATTTCCTTTGTCAGGAAATTGTTTGCCACTCAAAAAAAAAAACTGCTAAGAGAAGAAATCGCTGTCACTGTCATCCCCATCATCCCCACCATCATCATCATTATCATCATCTTTATCATCATCATCGTCATCATCATCATCATCAACATCATCATAAGTAATTGGACAGTTACATGACAAAAAGAATTCTCTTGCGCTCTCCACCTTTCTCTGATGCCTGTGTTCTTTTCCCAATAACGGTTATGATTATTTTTTTTATTATTTTAGTTGTCAAAGAAGAATATATGATAAAAAATAATAGTCTAGATTAATTTTGTATTTATTCTCTTAGTAGCGATATCCAACCAGTCTCTTAATGATGCTCCTCCAGTAATCAGGTGAATTTTCCTCCAGCTGCTGCACAGCTTGGAGCCTTGAGTGAGTGTAAAAGTGCGACCACAAAATTTCTGTACGTCCCTTGTTCCATGAAAAAAAGTTTACAAAAATGTATATATAAACAAACTAATTAGGGCAAGAGGGCCGCGTTAGGGGAGGGAAGCAGGGCTGCTAATGTTTATGGAACAAAGCCAACCAGCAGCGAGGTGGCGCGTCCCCCCACAATGCCAGCCGCAGCCAGTTAGCCGGCACAGGAAGTGTCGCTCCTCTCCTTTTGCAGTGCGACTCGCGATCGTCTTTTTAACGCAGCGATGTTGGCGGAAAATTAAGGAGTATCGCGTGGAGGCGGCATCCTGTGAGGCTCCGGGAGTGGATAAGACTCGTTGCGGCTCTGGGAAAAACAGAGGACCCGTCTCAAACATAGCCACAAAGAGAGGGGCCCGAGATTACAAGACTCTTGGTTTTGAGCTCCACAAGCCAGCGACACAAACATGTGAAATATGTAAGCAACTTGTCTTGCAGCAGAGGAAGCGATGATATGCTTAGCTTATTTTTACTACAGGTATATTTTTCTTACACCGAAATTCAGACCTATGTTGAAGAACAGCTATGATGGTCCCGAGAAGGAAGAGCAAAAGGAAAAGGAAATGAAGAAGAAGAAGAAGAAGAAGAAGAAGAAGAAGAAGAAGAGAAAGAAATAGGAAAAAATAGAATGTGATGACGTGGAAGAAGAAGGAAAAGAATAAAAAGAAAAGGAAAAAGAAGACGAAGAAAAAGAAGATAAAATAATA
>NW_026111547.1:65000-85000 GCF_024679095.1 Eriocheir sinensis | reverse complement strand
CACTGACGACTGTTTACTATGCGTTGGCTAGCATACAGTATCCACGGAATGGGACACGCTTTGTGACAGCAGGTTGCCAGCGCACGATACTCACTTCAGACTTGGGTGAACCGACTATAGTTCATGAACTGGGACGAAAACAATCTTGTGTGGAGTGTCGTTCCAATAGTGTTTGATGTGGTCAAACCGCCTTAAGTGACATACAAGAGGCCATCGCCTACACCAAGTAGGTGCAAGTAAGGTCAGACACGAAGATGAAGTCCATTTGGGTGGGGCCCGAGCCTCTCCACCGAGCTGCCGCATCACCTCAAATACATTTCCGAATAACAAGGAAAAGTCAGTCAAACTCAATATGGCATCCCCAGAAGCAATCCAAATTGCTAGTGTCTCCCATTGACAGTGAGTTTCGAATTACAATTTTTAGGTTTTCCCAGAGATGTGATAGTCAATTGTAAGTTTTATTACAAATATACCGTAGGTGTTCTCAGTGTCACGAAATTTTCATTTTATAAACGTACTTATATAGGCTGTCTCCATAAGTGTAGCCTCTTCGACTAGCTATGTAATAGGTTACACTTTTTTTTTTTTTTTTTTTTTTTTTTTTTTTACAGCTAAGGAGACAGCTCAAGGGCGCAAAGAAAAAAAAAAGAAAAAAGGCCCGCTACTCACTGCTCCCAAACAAAGGTAAAAGGAGTGTCCAAAATCAGAGGTTAATTTCGGGAGGAGAGGTGTCCTGATACCCTCCTCTTGAAAGAGTTCAAGTTGTAGGCAGGAGGAAATACAGATGAAGGAAGATTGTTCCAGAGTTTACCAGCGTGAGGGATGAAAGAGTGAAGATGCTGGTTAACTCTTGCATAAGGGGTTTGGACAGTATAGGGATGAGCATGAGTAGAAAGTCGAGTGCAGCGGGGCCGCGGGAGGGGGGGAGGCATGCAGTTAGCAAGTTCAGAAGAGCAGTCAGCGTGGAAATATCGATAGAAGATAGAAAGAGAGGCAACATTGCGGCGGAATTTAAGAGGTAGAAGACTATCAGTATGAGGAGGAGAGCTGATGAGACGAAGAGCCTTAGCCTCCACTCTGTCCAGAAGAGCTGTGTGAGTGGAGCCCCCCCACACATGAGATGCATACTCCATACGAGGGCGGACAAGGCCCCTGTATATGGACAGCAACGGTACAGAACGCCCAGCCTCGAGGAAGCTGATTTAGTAAGAGATGAGATATGAAGTTTCCAGTTAAGATTTTGAGTTAAGGATAGACCGAGGTTACAGGATGAAAGCTGTTATAAAAAAAAACATCGTTCTGTTTAATCTAAAATCTGATAACATATTTCGTCTATCTACACAAAGATAATCGACAATTATGATAGGCTAGATTGGGCTACACGTGTTACAGCCTACAAGTGGTTATAAAACGAACATCATCTCATTAGTATCTATTAAATATTATTATTATTATTATTATTATTATTATTATTATTATTATTATTATTATTATTATTATTATTATTATTATTATTATTATTATTATTATTATTATTATTATTATTATTATTATTATTATTATTATTATTATTATTATTATTATTATTATTATTATTATTATTATTATTATTATTATTATTATTATTATTATTATTATTATTATTATTATTATTATTATTATTATTATTATTATTATTATTATTATTATTATTATTATTATTATTATTATTTTTATTATTATTATTACTATTATTCATTATTATTATTATTTTCATTATTATTATTATTATTATTATTATTATTATTATTATTATTATTATTATTATTATTAATATTATTATTATTATTATTATTATTAATATTATTATTATTGCTAATGATATTATATTTATTTTTTTTATTATTGATAATATTTTATTATTATTATTATTATTATTATTATTATTATTATTGTTATTTTTTATTGTTATTATTATTATTAATATTAGTTTTATTATTATTATTATTATTATTATTATTATTATTATTATTATTATTATTATTATTATTATTATTATTATTATTATTATTATTATTATTATTATTATTATTATTATTATTATTATTATTATTATTATTATTATTATTATGATTATGATTATTATTATTATTATTATTATTATTATTATTATTATTATTATTATTATTATTATTATTATTTGTGTAGTAGTAGTAGTAGTAATAGTAGTAGTAGTAGTAGTAGTAGTAGTAGTAGTAGTAGTAGTAGTAGTAGTAGTAGTAGTAGTAGTAGTAGTAGTAGTAGTAGTAGTAGTAGTAGTAGTAGTAGTAGTAATAGTAGTAATAGTAGTAATAGTAGTAGTAGTAGTAGTAATATCTGGCTAACGTCATTACCAATCAGAGCAAAAGGCTTCAGCCTCAACAAACAAGAATTTGTCGACGCCATTGCTCTGAGATATGGCTGGCCAATTGAGGGACTGCCTGATCTCTGTACATGTGGATCACCAAATGATGTCACCCACACCATGACATGTAAAAAAGGAGTCTTCGTCTGTATTCGACACGATGAAGTGAGGGATCTGACAGCCAGCATGCTTAGGGAGGTATGCCAAGACGTCACTTCCGAGCCGGCACTGCTTCCCCTGGACGGCGAACACCTTCGGTACAGGACAGCCAATACCTCACAGGAGGCACGGGTTGATGTAAGTGCCCGCGGATTCTGGGTGCGCGGACAGCGGGCGTTCATGGACACCCGCATATTCGACCCGATGGCTGCCTGTCACCGTGAGCTGCCCCTGCAAGCCGCCCACCACAGGAACGAGCAGGAGAAGACAAGGGCATACGGTGAAAGAATCCAACATGTGGACCAAGGCAGCTTCACCCCCCTCGTCTTCACCACATCCGGCGGGATGGGTCCCAGGGCCCAATGTTTCTACGCACGCCTCGCGGAACTAATCTCAGAAAAGAAGCATCAGCCAAGGAGCCACGTTGTCGCCTGGATGAGGTGTCGCCTCTCGTTCTCCCTGCTCAGGTCGGCCATCCTATGTCTCAGGGGCACCAGACACTCTGGCCCAAAAGCCACCAACATCTCCAGTATGGACTATGAAGCCACAGTGGTGGAGAGTGACCTTACGGTGGGTCGGGAGTGACTTGAGTAGGGAAGGAAAGGGGTATCTAGACGTAATAGATGATAGGTGATTTAGTGTCAGGTAGTATTAGTGATATGGTTGGATGCCACAGTCATTAGCGAACAGAGTTGGGGCTAATGACCTCCAAGCTATGGAGCCCTCCATGATTATGTGTCGGGAAAATAAACATGGGTGGAGGTATCATTTATGTAGTAATAGTAGTAGTAGTAGTAATAGTAGTAGTAGTAGTAATAGTAGTAGTAGTAGTAGTAGTAGTAGTAGTAGTAGTAGTAGTAGTAGTAGTAGTAGTAGTAGTAGTAGTAGTAAAATAAGTAGTAGTATTAGGTTTGCTATTATCATCATTATTATTATTATTATTATTATTATTATTATTATTATTATTATTATTATTATTATTATTATTATTATTATTATTATTATTATTATTATTATTATTATTATTATTATTATTATTATTATTATTATTATTATTATTATTATTATTATTATTATTATTATTGTTATAATTATTATTATTATTATTATTATTATTATTATTATTATTATTATTATTATTATTATTATTATCGTCATCATCATCATCATCATCATCATCATCATCATCATCATCATCATCATCATCATCATCATCATCATATTATTATTATTATTAATGTTATTATTATTAGTGTTATTATTATTATTATTATTATTATTATTATTATTATTATTATTATTAATATTATTATTATTATTATTATTATTATTATTATTATTATTATTATTATTATTATTATTATTATTATTATTATTATTATTATTATTATTATTATTATTATTATTATTATTATTATTATTATTATTATTATTATTATTTCTGTTATTATTATTATTATTATTATTATTATTATTATTATTATTATTATTATTATTATTATTATTATTATTATTATTATTATTATTATTATTATTATTATTATTATTATTATTATTATTATTATTATTATTATTATTATTGTTATTATTACTATTATTATTATCATCATCATCATCTTTATTATTTTTGCTGATTTAAATTAAATTATTTTTACTTTAATTATTATGCTTATTATCATAGTTATCTTTGATTTTTCTTCTCTTAATTTTTAACAGATTTAATTGAATTACTCTTATTTTCAACAATCATTTGTAAGTTTGCCATCAATATTGATATTATCAATGTTTTTCCAAAAAATTCTCTGTCTGTCTCTCAGTATATTTTTTTCCTATGACTTTCCATATACACACACACACACACACACACACACACACACACACATATATATATATATATATATATATATATATATATATATATATATATATATATATATATATATATATATATATATATATATATATATATATATATATATATATATATATATATATATATATATATATATATATATATATATATATATATATATATATATATATATATATATATATATATATATATCTATATATACACACACACACACACACACACACACACACACACACACACACACACACACACACACACACACACACACACACACACACACACACACACACACACACACACACACACACACACACACACACACACACACACACACACACACACACACACACACAAGCGCGCGCGTGTGCGGGCGCGCCTGCGCTTGCTCGCTCGCACATTACTCATATATTTTTATCTTATTCAGAATTTCTTATCTCTTTCGGTACCGACATATTCTAAATGTATAATATATTTAAGCTGAAGTCTGGCTGCCGAGAGCCGTGGCGCCATTCAGCCTCCGCCAACTCCAACTTATCCCAATCAATGGTCGCTAAATCAATAGATGAGACGGCAAAAAACACAAACTTCCCCTTCATAATCCCGTCTCTATTATGACAAGCTGAGCGGTGGATTGAATCCTTCAAAGTGTTGCCTAACTGAGGGTTGAATACCTCGGCGATGCACTAATTGGGGATCGGATTCCATCGTCGACTATAGACTGATCAATACTCGTTAAGATTAACTTGTCGCTGGTGCCTGGTGGCGGCTAGACCCACTTAGACCCATCGCCAGGCAGGGAGCGACTTACACGGCAGTGGGTTCAAACTCATTATCCAAGGCTGTCGTGACCATTCATTTTTTGAAAAGGCAACATCTTTGTTGTGTGCCTTTTCTCAGTTCTATTTCTATACAGATATCTTAGAGTGTAGCCTACAAGAAGCCGTCTATAGTCTCCGGAGTGTCTTCCAGCTTCGTCGGACGCATTTGTATAAACGCCCTGAGTAAGGCATGTTTTATTATAGAGTTTAAGTTTAGACAACACAGTTCATCGTAAGTAGTGATATTAGAAACTGAAACTAACATAAATAAATATGTTTAGTTCTGGAAGAAAAGATACTTCCATTTTTGTGTACCATTCTTATAATAGCTATGAAAATTTTTTGCTGGCATGAAAGCATAACCTCACTTATAGTTATTTTAAAAGATATGAAACCAATCCCTCAGAAAAAAGAAAACAAATGCAGGTCAGCATCAAGTACTTATTGCGACGTCTGGCAACGGGACGACAGTAGCCAATCGTCACATTTTGCTGCATAATAAAGGGCCGTGTTGCCTTAATCCGATTACTGCGTAAGGCATGAAAATTAATTAATTGGATATTGATGTGGGGATACGCTGAAACAGGAACCACCTAAATGTCTGCTAGGTATCCTCATTTGAGCGTCATCTCGCGGCTGCCAGGCCTGCAGGTAACGCGAGGCGAGTCATAATTATGGACTCAGGATTTCTAATTACAAAACTAATAAATGTTTTGTATGACTGCACTCAGTAGGAAATATTAAAATGATCTATTAAGGAGGCAGCAGCAGACTAAGCTTCTATATAATCAAGAATTTGAATTTGAATACACTACAAAAAATGTAATACTTGTGATACATTTTAGTTTCGTCAGAGTGAAACAGTTTTCTGCTGATAGAGACAAAAGAGAAGAAAACTCGAATTAACATCCCATGCTGTGTCGGTGACACACACACACACACACACACACACACGCACACGCGCACACACACACACACACACACACACACACACACACACACACACACACACACACACACACACACACAATTTCATTTCAGTCTGTAGGGAAACAAGAAGGTTGGTTAATTATTTTCTCCACTCATTCTTCCGTTTCGAAACGCTGTAGTCGTAGGATTTCCATCCGTTCCCTAAACATAAAAGTCCTAATTAATTTTTCACTATAAATCTATTTAATTTATCAGGTTCCCTATTCACTCACGGGACCTCCATACACCCTCCCCTTCCTCATAACTATTTTTTTTTATATGAATCCTCTCCCTACACCACATATTATTCTTCATTTTTTGTTCTTCCCTTTTCATAATTCGCTCAGTCCCTTTTTCCATCATTCTATGTTTGCATATTCTCTTTCCTAACACCCGCGTCTCTTCTAGATTTCTCTTCGTTTTCAATCCTCTCTTTCCTTTCTCATGTTCAATGTCTTGTGCAGCCGTGCTCAGCTTCCATTTTCTTTTTTACGTCTGTTTATGTTTTCCCTTTTCTTACTCCTTCTCCGCCTTAAAAACATATTTTTTGTTTTCAATTTTCTGTCTCTTTTGCTCAGAATTCGTTTGTGTTACACTCATTCTCAATTATCTTTCCTTTTTCCATACATCTTTGTACATTCAATTCCTGTGTTACTCCCACCATTCCCTTATATATATATATATATATATATATATATATATATATATATATATATATATATATATATATATATATATATATATATATATATATATATATATATATATATATATATATATATATATATATATATATATATATATATATATATATATATTATTCGATTCTGTACTCGATTCGCATATTGTGCTTTAATTCTAAGTTGATATTTTTCCACTCATTTTTTATTTATTTACCTCCGTTCGTCCCTGCCGTGCAGCCTTCCCTCCTTTTTTCAAGTTTCAACCTTCATTTCAATTCATTCCATCTTTCTCCTCATCTCTTCCCCTTTCTTCTCTTCCCCTCCCCTCCTTTCTCTTCACTGTATTTCTCTTTCCCCACGCTCCCTTTTTTTGTTTTCTGCCTTTCACTCTCCCTTTGATTCCATATTTCTGTCTCTCCCACTATCATTCCTCCGGTCCCTTCCATTCTCCCCCTCCCAGTGGTTTCCTGATCATCTCTGCTGACCAGCGATTAATTCTGACGATTAAATAGTGACAAGTCTTGATTGGTTGTTCGAGGGGGCTGGGCGGACCACGATTTTATCCCTGGTATAAAACCCTTAAAATTACTTGTCTCTGAGGAACGTAGTATCAGTAGAAGGAAAAAATCAAAGAACCAGAATAAAATAAGTGTTTAATGGAAAGGAAAGAGAGAGAGAGAGAGAGAGAGAGAGAGAGAGAGAGAGAGAGAGAGAGAGAGAGAGAGAGAGAGAGAGAGAGAGAGAGAGAGAGAGAGAGAGACTGTGTGTGTGTGTGTGTGTGTGTGTGTGTGTGTGTGTGTGTGTGTGTGTGTGTGTGTGTGTGTATAAGAGGGTGAGGCATGAGAAACAGAGGAAAAGGAAGAAAATAATGAAAGAAGAAAATAGAAAGTAGGACGAAAGTTATAAATTACAAGAATTGAAAAGGGTATTGCAGGAGACGTAGGAAGAGAAAGGGAATAGTGGAAAGAGGAGGATAAGGAAAAGTAGTAGATAACAAAGGATTGATAAAACGAGGGAAAAGGAACTTGATGTAAAGAGGAAGAGGAAATGGAAGAACTGGGTAGACAAGGTGAAGAAGGAGGAGAAGAAGGAAAAGTAGAAATAAGATTAAGTTGAAGAAGGAGGATTAAGAAGAGGTAGAAAAAAAAAGAGGATTGGGAAGGAGGGATAAAGAGCAATATAGTGGTCAGTAGTAATTGGTGGGTGACCTTGAAGCCCCGTCCCTCGCAGCCTTAAAAGGTGCCCCTCATCGCCAGCAATTTGATCAAAGTTTTTTTCGATCAGCCTCTTGAGAGATCTGGCTGGCGGGCTTCCTCCTCCTCCATCCCCTGACCTCGAATTATGGTAGTGGCCAGGGAAGGGTCCGGTCTCATGGAAGATGATGAGGAGGAGGAGGAAGAGAAAGTGACGGAAAAGGAAGTTAATGAATAGGAAGGAAACGAAAAATGAGGAGGATGAGGACGAGGATGAGAAGGAAGAGGGATGAGAATTGGATGAGAGGAAAAGGAAGAGTAGAATTGGACAGGAGGAAGAGGAAGCGAAGTAGGAGAAAGAGGAGCTGCCGAGAAAAAAAAGAGGACAGTATCAAGAAAGAAATGGAGAGAGAGGATATGCAGACGAGAAAGATGTGGAAGAAGACGAAGAAGAAGAAGAAGAAGAAGAAGAAGATGAAGAAGAAGATGATGATGACGAAAAGAAAACCTAAGATGAGGATGTGGAGTATGTGACGACGAAATCAATGGTGAAAACGATACCAGTGATGAGAATGATTGTAACCATGACAAATATGAGTGTGGTAATGATGATGATAGATAAAGTCATTCTGCGTTTCATGTCCGCCGTCTTATTAATCATTTCTGAATGTCCGCAGATCAGCTGCCTGCTCTGTGTCATCCCATGCAGGCTTCGAATTTATAGACTACGACTAGAATTTTATAGATAACGCCTCGGACGTAAACTACAAGGAAATATAAACGTCTAAAATGGCGTTGCTCCCGAAGACAATGTTAAATAGAAATGTTCAAAATAAAAAGGCCATAGTCATTTGGAAAAGTGTCGATGTTACACTATTGAAAGTGTTAAATTCATAGATAGGGGGGAATAAAAATACAGGAAGGCTGTTCCAGAGTTTACTTGTGAAAAGGATGAGAGACTTAAGATGCTGCTTCACTCGTGCATAAGAGATTTGCATAGCATAGGAATGAGCCAGAGTAGAAAGTCGTGTGCAGCTGGGCAGCTGAAAGGGGAGAGGCATGCAGTTAGCAAATTAAAAAAGGCAGTCCCCTCGAAAATATCAAAAGAAAATTAAAAGAGGCAACATTGCGGAGTAGTTTAGATACTTAATTAAGGGGTATAAGTGACGAAAAGAGAGGGGAGTTGATGAAACGAAGAGCCTTTGACTCCACCGTGTCCAGAAAAGGGTTGTGTGTGTAGAACGCCCCAAACATGAGATGCATACTCCATACAAGGATGGACAAGGCTCTCGTGTGTGTATATATATATATATATATATATATATATATATATATATATATATATATATATATATATATATATATATATATATATATATATATATATATATATATATATTGTACAACAAAGGATAGAGTTCAAGGGCAAAAAAAAAAAGGAAACAATAATGAAAAAAAGCCCGCTACTCACTACTCCTGAAAAGACTTCAGAGGAGTGGCCGAAAGATAGGTCAATTTCGGGAGGAGAGGTGTCCCGATAGCCTCTTGAAAGAGTTCAAGTCGTGGGCAGGAGGAAATACAGATGAAGGAAGATTATTTCAGAGTTTACCAGCGTGAGGGATGAAAGAGTGAAGATGCTGGTTAACTCGTGCGTAAGGGATTTGGACAGTAAAGGGATGAGCTTGAGTAGAAAGTCGTGTGTGGCGAGGCCGCGGGATGGTGGGAGGCATGCAGTTAACAAATTCAGGAGAGCAGTCAGCGTGAAAATATCGATAGAAGATAGAAGGAGAGGCAACATGGCGGCGGAATTAAGAGGTAGAAGACTATCAGTAAGAAGAGAAGAGCCGATGAGACGAAGAGCCTTTGACTCCACTCTATCCAAGAGAGCTGTGTGAGTGGAGCCTCCCCCCCACACACGTGAGATGCATACTCCATACGAGGGCGGACAAGGCCCCTGTATATGGATAGCAACTGTGCAGGGGAGAACTGGCAGAGACGATACAGAACGCCCAAACTCGAGGAAGCTGATTTAGTGAGAGAAGAGATGTGAAGTTTCCAGTTAGGATTTTGAGTTAAGGATAGACCGAGGATGTTTAGTGTTGAAGAAAGTGACAGCTGAGTGTTGTCGAAGAATAGGGGATAGATGTTTGGAAGACTGTGTCGAGTTGATAGATGGAGAAATTGGCTTTTTGAGGCATTGAAGGACACAAGGTTCTTTTTACCCCAATCGGAAATGATAGTAAGGTCTGAGGCTAAGCGTTCTGCAGCCTCCAGTCTGGAGTCATATAATTCCAGTTGAGAGGGTCTTCTGTTGAAAGAAGTTGAATAATGTAGAGTGGAGTCATCACCGTATGAGCGGATAGGACAGTTTGTTATGGAAAGAAAATCATTGATGAATAACAGGAAGAGAGGGGTTGATAGGAGAGAGCCCTGTGGAACTACACTGCTGATAGGTTTAGGGGAAGAACAGTGACCGTCTACCACACCAGAGATAGAACAGCCGGAAAGGAAACTGGATATAAAGGAACAGAGAGAGGGATAGAATCCGAAAGAGGGCAGTTTAGAAAGCAAAGAGTTGTGCCAGACTCTATCGAAAGCTTTCAATATGTCTAGCGCAACTGAGAAACTTTCACCGAAACGGCTAAGAGAGGATGACCAAGAATCAGTTAAGAGAGCAAGAAGATCGCCAGTAGAACGCCCCTTGCGGAGCCCATACTGGCGATCAGATAGAAGGTCAAAAGTGGAAAGGTGCTTTTGAATCTTCCGGTTAAGGATTGATTCAAAATCTTTAGGCGGACAGGAAAGTAAAGCTGTAGGGCGGTAGTTTGAGGGATTGGAACGGTCACACTTCTTAGGCACAGTCTGTATGAAGGCGTACTTCCAACAGAGAGGAAAGGTAGATGTTGATAGGCAGAGGCAAAAGAGTTTGCCCAGGCAGGGTGTCAGCACGGAAGCACAGTTTTTTAGGATAATAGGAGGCACTCCATCAGGTCCATAAGCCTTCTGAGAGTTGAGGCCAAAGAGGGCATAGAAAACATCATTCTGAAGAATCATAATAACAGGCATAAAGGAGTCGGAGAGGAGATGAGTAGGGGGAATATGCACAGAATCGTCCAGAGTGGAGCTGTTACAGAAAGTTTGCGAAAGGAGAGTGGGTCAAGATGTGCTCCCCTTTAGAGTTCAAGTAGTCAAAGAATTTTACATAGTTAGTAGAGTTAGGTGAGAGATAAACAGCACATATGTATTTAGTAATAGAATGACAATGAAGTCTGACAATGACAATGACAATGAGAGTCAAGGTCGTGGGCACGAGAGCAAGTGATGTCGTTGCGCACATAGGCGCAACATCCAGCTTTGGATTGAAATTGAGAATAGAGATAGTAGGAGGGAACAGAGTAGAGATTGCTGTCAGTATATATATATATATATATATATATATATATATATATATATATATATATATATATATATATATATATATATATATATATATATATATATATATATATATATATATATATATATATATATATATATATATATATATATATAATAAATTATGCAAGGGGGAAAAATAAAACAAACTGGCAGAGACGATATAGTACTGTTCCGACACAAGACATCCGTCATCAGTCCCACTTACCAACAAATCATCTGTAATCAGTCATCAGTCGTGCCCTTTAATCAGACATCAATCACCAGTCAAGTCATCAATCAGTAGTCTCATTCCATCACCAGCTATCAGTCGTCAATACTGTTTCATCACTAGTCATTAGTCACCAGCCTTTTTCCATTAGTCATCGATACCACTCTACGATTAGTCATCAGTCATCGGTTATCTGTGTCACTCATCCATCAGTCATCAATTATCAGACATCAGACCCATTTCACCACTAGTCATCAGTCATTGGTTATCAGTCATCACTCCCACTCCACTACCAGTCATCAGTCTGGCTATCAGTCATTAATCCCACTCCACCACCAGTCATCAGTCATCAGTTATCAGTCATCAGACCCATTTCTCCACCAGTCACCTGTCATCAGTTATCAGTCACCATTCCCACTCCACCACCAGTCATCAGTCATTGGTTATCAGTCATCAGTCCCACTCCAGCACCAGTCATCAGTCATTGGTTATCAGTCATCAGTCCCATTCCACCACTAGTCATCAGTCATCAGTTATCAGTCATCAGTACCACTCCACCACCAGTCATCAGTCATCAGTTATCAGTCATCAGTACCACTCCACCACCAGTCATCAGTCATCAGTTATCAGTCACCAGTTCCACTCCATCACCAGTCATCAGTCATCAGTTATCAGTCATCAGTCCCACTCCACCACCAGTCATCAGTCATTGGTTATCAGTCACCTGTCCCACTCCACCACCAGTCATCAGTCTTCAGTTATCAGTTATCAGTCCCACTCCACCACCAGTTATCAGTCATCAGTTATCAGTCACCAGTCCTACTCCACCACCAGTCATCAGTCATCAGTTATCAGTTATCAGTCCCACTCCACCACCAGTCATCAGTCATCAGTTATCAGTCATCAGTCCCACTCCACCACCAGTCATCAGTCATCAGTTATCAGTCACCAGTTCCACTCCACCACCAGTCATCAGTCATCAGTTATCAGTTATCAGTCCCACTCCACCACCAGTCATCAGTCATCAGTTATCAGTCCCACTCCACCACCAGTCATCAGTCATCAGTTATCAGTCATCAGTCCCACTCCACCACCAGTCATCAGTCATCAGTTATCAGTCATCAGTCCCACTCCACCACCAGTCATCAGTCATCAGTTATCAGTCATCAGTCCCACTCCACCACCAGTCATCAGTCATCAGTTATCTGTCATCAGTCCCACTCCACCACCAGTCATCAGTCATCAGTTATCAGTCATCAGTCCCTCTCCACCACCAGTCATCAGTCATCAGTTATCAGTCATCAGTCGTACTCCACCACCAGTCATCAATCATCAGTTATCAGTCACCATTCCCACTCCACCACCAGTCATCAGTCATCAGTTATCAGTTATCAGTCCCACTCCACCACCAGTCATCAGTCATCAGTTATCAGTCATCAGTCCCACTCCACCACCAGTCATCAGTCATCAGTCATCAGTTATCAGTCATCAGTCCCACTCCACCACCAGTCATCAGTCATCAGTTATCAGTCATCAGTCCCACTCCACCACCAGTCATCAGTCATCAGTCATCAGTTATCAGTCATCAGTCCCACTCCACCACCAGTCATCAGTCATCAGTTATGAGTCATCAGTCCCACTCCACCACCAGTCATCCGCCATCTGTTGTTAATCCTATATTGGTTGAGCTCCAGTGACGTATTACACCAAATGTTTTATATAATTTTCCACTTTTATTCAATACACTTAATTTTGTTTTGTTTCGTATAATCTAGTATTTTCAGTCACTTGCTTTGTTATCAAGGAGGCGGTTAACTGGCAGCTGGTTTAAAGCTAAACTCCTATGTGGCTTTTCCATGGCTTTAATAATACTTTATATTATAAGTAAAGGACCACATATTCATCATTTCTACCCATTACATTTACTTTCTGACCATATTTCATCACCCCTTTTACTCCTATCTAAAACATAAAGAGCCAAATGACCTTGTTTTCGTTTTGAGGTATATAGAAAGAAAACACACAAAAAAGAAATGGTATCCGGAATAAGATGTTTTATTTTTTTCTTCCTAGCTCCAACACGAGAAAAATGGATTAAAAAGGCCAATCATATAAATAAAAAGACGCTGTAATGTTTTAGAAAAAAGACAGGTCTTGACACATCACATGTTTCTTCATAGAAGTCGGCCAAAACAATACATACCTAAGGAACATCAATAAGAATGTCGATGAGTCTTATTTTAACATACGGCCATTTTAATTGTTATCAAATGTAAATCGTAAATGCTTTGCCTATAGTAAATTAGTGCCCTATTTTGCATTACCTTCATTTTCTTTTTATCATCTTCTTCTTCTTCTTCTTCTTCTTCTTCTTTTTCTTCTTCTTCTTCTTCTTTTTCTTCTTCCTCTTCTCCCTCTCCTCCTCCTTCTCCTTCTTTCGCCTTCTCTTTCTCCTTCTCTCTCCTGCTCCTTCTCTTTTTCTTTTTCCTTCTCCTTCTCTTTTTCCTTCTCTTTCTCCTTCTCTTTCTTCTTCTTTTTTTCCTTTTCTTTTTCCTTCTCTTTCTCCTTCTCTTTCTACTCCTTCTTCTCCTTCTCTTTCTCTTTCTTTTTCTTTTTCTCTTTCTCCTTCTCTTTCTCTTTCTCTTTCTTTTTCTTTTTCTCTTTCTCCTTCTCTTTCTCTTTCTCCTTCTCTTTTTCCTTCTCTTTCTCCTTCTCTTTCTTCTTCTTTTTTTCCTTTTCTTTTTCCTTCTCTTTCTCCTTCTCTTTCTCCTTCTCTTTCTACTCCTTCTTCTCCTTCTCTTTCTCTTTCTCTTTCTTTTTCTTTTTCTCTTTCTCCTTCTCTTTCTCTTTCTCTTTCTTTTTCTTTTTCTCTTTCTCCTTCTCTTTCTCTTTCTCCTTCTCTTTTTCCTTTTCTTTTTCCTTTTCTTTTTCCTTCTCTTTCTCCTACTCTTTCTACTCCTTCTCCTTCTCCTTCTCTTTCTCTTTCTCTTTCTTTTTCTTTTTCTCTTTCTCCTTCTCTTTCTCTTTCTCCTTCTCTTTTTCCTTTTCTTTTTCCTTCTCTTTCTCCTTCTCTTTCTCCTTCCCTTTCTTTTTTTTCTTTCTCTTACTCTTTCTCTTTTTCTTTCTCTTTCTTTTTCTCTTTCTCCTTCTCTTTCTCTTTCACTTTTCTTTTTCCTTTTCTTTTTCCTTTTCTTTTTCCTTCTCTTTCTCTTTCTTTTTCTTTCTCTTACTCTTTTTCTTTCTCTTTCTCTTACGCTTTCTCCTTCTCTTTTCCCTTTTCTTTTTCCTTCTCCTCCTTCTCCTTCTCTTTCTCTTTCTCCTGTTCTTTCTCTTTCTCGTTCTTTTTCTCTTTCTCTTTCTCTTTCTCCTTTTCCTTTTCCTTTACCTTATCCTTCTCCTTCTTCTTCTTCTTCTTCTTCTTCTTCTTCTTCTTCTTCTTCTTCTTCTTCTTCTTCTTCTTCTTCCTCTTCTTCTTTTCTTTTTCTTTTCTTTTTCATTTCTATTCCTTTTTTTCTTCTTCTTCTTCTTCTTCTTCTTCTTCTTTTTCCTCTTTTCCTTTTCCTTCTCCTTTTCTTTCTCCTTTTCTTTTTTCTTTTTCTTCTTCTACTTCTTCTTTTTCTTCTTTTTTCTTCTTCTCCTTTTCCTCCTTCTCCTTCTTTCGCCTTCTCTTTCTCCTTCTCTTTCTCCTTCTCTCTCTTGCTCCTTCTTTTTCTCCTTCTCTTTCTCCTTTTCTCTCTCCTTTTCTTTCTCCTTCTCCTTCTCTTTCTCCTCCTCCTTCTCCTTCTCTTTTTCCTGCTCTTTCTCCTACTTTCTTCTTCTCTTTTTCCTTTTCTTTTTCCTTCCCTTTCTCCTTCTCTTTCTCCTCCTTCTCCTTCTCCTTTTCCTTCTCTTTCTCTTTCTTTTTCTCTTTCTTTTTCTCTTTCTTCTCTTTTTCCTTTTCTTTTTCTTTCTCTTTCTCCTTCTCTTTCTTTATCTTTCTCTTACTCTTTTTTCTTTTTCTTTCTCTTTCTCTTACTCTTTCTCCTTCTCTTTTTCCTTTTCTTTTTCCTTCTCCTTCTCCTTCTCCTTCTCTTTCTCCTGCTCTTTCTCTTTCTCCTTCTCCTTCTTCTTCTCCTTTTCCTTTTCCTTTTCCTTCTCCTTTTCCTTCTTTTTCTTTTCCTTTTTTTTCTTCTTCTTCTTCTTCTTTTTCTTCATTTCTTTTTCTTTTCTTTTTTTATTTTCGACTCCTTTTCTTCTTCTTCTTCTTCTTCTTCTTCTTCTTCTTCTTCTTCTTCTTCTTCTTCTTCTTCTTCTTCTTCTTCTTCTTCTTCTTTTTCTTCTTCTTCTTCTTCTTCTTCTTCTTCTTCTTCTTCTTCTTCTTCTTCTTCTTCTTCTTCTTTTTCATTATTATTATTATTATTATTATTATTATTATTATTATTATTATTATTATTATTATTATTATCATTATTATTATTATTATTACTACTACTGCTAATGTTATTTTTATCATTATTGTTTTACAATTATATTCTTTTTTCACAATCGTTTTTGTTACTTATTATCATTATTACTGTTATTATCATCATTATATTATTCTCATTTCCATGACTCATTTACAGTCATGAAATAGAAGGAAACCTTTTCGCCCTCGTTATTCTTATGCGTGCTTGGGTCTCGGTGGTTCTTAATTCTTTCAGCCATGGTCAAGCACCCGATAATCATCCACATGCTGTCTCTCAACCGTACCTTATGTGAGTTTTGTCCAGTGGGTCACCGGAGGCGCAGCATTACCCCGCTTCCACCAAGCTGCACGGAATAACCTTCCTCTGCAATGGATATGCGCATGTAAGGAAATAACTTCATTAGCATAATTAGCAGCACAAACTTAAAAAAGCACATAAAATACACCAAAGACCCTGGCGATAATGACATAAACAATGACATGAATTACAGTACTAACAGCAATAGTAACACTAAGCTCAACAACAGCAACACAAACACCAACACCAGCAAGAACAATAACACCACCACCCACAAAAATGAAACTAAAACAATAACACCATCATGATCCTCGCCGCCCTCACCACTGCCCCTTCCACTCACCACCAAGAACAATAACAAACCTAAAGCCTAAAACAACAACACAGCAACAACAAAACAATGGCACATCCACACACAAAAAACGCTCACAACAACAAAAACAACTACAAAAAGTGATGAGAGACAAAATAATAGATACATTTCCCAGTCGTTTCAAAATTTACGGAGACCTTCAGCTCGCTCAACCCACCACCTCCTCATCTTCCTCTTGCCTCCCAAAATAATTTTTCCCCGGACAACAAGGATCGCGGCAAATGAGAGAGTCAGGGATCCCTATTAGCCGAGCCCGAAACAGGGAAAATGGGAAGAAATGCTCCGTGTGTGTAATTGGGTCCTCATTACCCCATAATGATGCCGAACCAGTCAAACTTCGACTAATTTGCCAATTATTAGCCATGATAACCCGTCTGCCTTAAACCCACAAAAAATGACACACGGAAAATAATGCCTCGCCCGGCTCGCGGCCCCACCACCAACCTCGACATTTTTCAGAAATTCGTTTTATTTTGGTGTTGCGTGTGATGGCGGCAGTGATGGAGGAGGAGGAGGACAGGGAGAAGAAGGAGGATGAGGATGAAGAGGAGGAGGGAAATTAAAAAGAGGAAGAGGAAGATTATGAATAGGAGGAAGAGGAGGAAAAGAAGAATGAAGAGGGAGAGGAAGACGACGTTGGGGAGGACAGTCAGTTAGAGTGTTTGTATTAAGGAAAATACTGAACGTTGATGAAGAAAAGGTATGAGGTTGGGAAGAGGAGATAAGGAGGTGGAATAGGAGGAGAAGGAGGAGGCAGGGGAGAAGGAGTCATAGGAGTCGGAGAAGGAGGAGGCAGAGGAGGAGGAGAAGGAATAGGAGGGAGAGAGTTAGATGCATGATATTGATATTTGTATTAGGAAAAAGATGAACATTGAACGAAGAAGTGTTAATTGTTTCGGGGTGATAGCGAAAAGGAAGGGAAAGTGAAAAAACGGTAAAAATGAGTCGAAGAGATGAGAGGAAAATTAAGAAAGAGGAAGAGGAGGAGAAGGAGAAAATACTTATAGTGAGGTATTGTTTATCGCTGATGTGTTAGTGGAGGGTCGGTAATGAATATAGTGAAGGGAAAGGAAATGGCAGAGTAAAGTCTTTGATAAGTTGAGAACTTCTTACAGGTGAAAAAGTGAAATGGTACAGCTTAGGATGGAAGAACATGGTTGCCTATTGGATAATGGAAAGTAATACCGGACAAAAGAAGAGGTGATGAAGTGCAAAAATAAGTTAAGAAATATGCAAACAGCAAAATTAATTACATTACTCGGAACCACAGTTAGAGGGAGAGAATATCTAAGAATAATGACTAGAAAACGATAATCACTGGACGATGAGACACACACACACATATACACAAACTGCTCCGGTAGCTCAGTCGGTTAGAGCGCCGCGATGCAAGGCTTCACGGCCAAACAGGCGGCGGTTTGATCCCCGCTCAGGCCGGATTCTTTCCGTTGACTATGAGTGGTTACTGTCCCCCTTTGAGCAAAGGGGACGGGGTGTGTGGTGTGTGAGGTCCTGACAGTACCCAGAGATCGACAATAATGAGCACTTGCTCACGTCGTGAGGGCACCTGCTGGCGAAAGCGAGTCCAACTCGTGATCAGGCCGTGGTGAATTACACACACACACACACACACACACACACACACACACACACACACACACACAATTAAACAAAAAGATAGTTAAACAAATAGTATACGAAAAACTAAATGCATTGAACACTATGAATAACGGAAACAAAACAAAAAAATCATAATCGTTGATATAAAAAAGACGAAAATATCAACAAACAAATAAACAAAGATAAAAAATGTGTACATGAAAATTACAATTATTATTCTGTTAAAAACTACATGCATTAAACAATATGGATAACGAAAACAAACAAACATAAAAAAATCACATTCATTGATATATATAAAAATGTAAAATCAACAAACAATAAACTAATAACAAAAACGTATACATGAAAGTATATTTAAAAAAACTAGAGAAAAATCAATTCCCATTCACTGGCTTACAGAGACGCGAGCACTGAGAGCGAGTGACTTCCTTACTTACCCTCCTGCTGGCTTCGAACTGCAGCTCCGTCATGCTTTTGTCTCCAGTGCAAACAAATCCTGGGCGAGAGGGGAGTCTTTTCTTATGCCACGAGGAAAGCCTTTGAGCGGGGTTTGAACGAACAGATAAAAAGAGACTCGGTTCTCTGAAGGACGGATTGAAAAGTCGTACGGATGTGTTGGGTATAAGTGAAACTAATTGGTGAGGGAGAGGGAAGAGAAAGAGAGATGGAGATAGTAGGAAGGAGGGAGAACGGTAAAAAGGGAGTGGAACATGATAGTGCTCTTGGGAGAGAGAGAGAGAGAGAGAGAGAGAGAGAGAGAGAGAGAGAGAGAGATCGGAAATAGGAAATACTGTTATGAGACAGAGGTGCGATAGGGGTTAGTGTTATCAGACTGTCAACAGATGCAACTCGCCTTCCGTCCTGGCAGCGCGTCCTTCTGGCTGGCCTAACAATGCGGGTTATATTAGCTTACCAGGCTGCCGATGCATGGTGTGCTATATAGTCCTGCTAATTGTCTTATCTTTGTTATGACTGATTATTTTACCTCCTGACAAGTGCTTCACACTTGGTTATCCCTGCACCCGAAAGTACCAAGAATAATTTGACTTACAAATGAAATAGTTAGTAAATGGTAGTTCGCATGCATTGTCTATCAGAAAAGTGTAGCGTCGCCTTTCAAAATATGAGTCACTGTAAGAATAGACAATCAGTGAAAAATACAGATGATGTACGGCGCTGCTAACTGGCTGGTGTGTTTGTGTTAGTTGTCATACTACTTCACGTTTTTGGGAAGGGTGTACTTTATTGACCGCCGATACTTTGATCGAGGCCTCGCCATCCCGTATCGACTCTGGGAGTGTTCGGACGCGTCTGGCAGGCAAGAGAACATTATAAGGCGCCGGGTCCACACTCGCCCGACCCTGGTCGGGTAAAAGGCTGAGTTGCCCTTCCCACGCTGGTGCCAGAATCGTCCTTGGGTCGCCCTGCTCTCTAGCACTATTTTGCCCTCGCTACCTTCCATTAATGGTTTGCTCAGAGAGTTAAAAGCCAAAATGCGTTGCCAAACAAATTCGTGCTGTGCCCGGGGGGCGAGGAGC